>NW_016823089.1:305702-308701 GCF_001698545.2 Rhinopithecus bieti | reverse complement strand
AAAAAAAAAAAATGTACAGCCAATCAGTAATGTTATTTTATTTTTTTTTAATTTTTTTTTTTTTGAGACGGAGTCTTGCTCTGTCGCCCCGGCTGGAGTGCGGTGGCGCAATCTCGGCTCACTGCAATCTCTGCCTCCCAGGTTTACGCCATTCTCCTGCCTCAGCCTCCCGAGTAGCTGGGACTACAGGCGCCCGCCACCTCGCCCGGCTAGTTTTTTGTATTTTTTTTAGTAGAGACGGGGTTTCCCCGTGTTAGCCAGGATGGTCTCGATCTCCTGACCTCGTGATCCGCCCATCTCGGCCTCCCAAAGTGCTGGGATTACAGGCTTGAGCCACCGCGCCCGGCCAATAATGTTATTTTAATGTAAATTCTTGGTAAACAACTTAGGAACTGTCTCATATTTTCCTTTAAAAACCCACTTGGTTGGGCACAGTGGCTCACACCTGTAATCCCAGCACTTTGGGAGGCTGAGGCAGGTGGATTACCTAAGGTCAGGAGTTCAAGACCAGCCTGGCCAACATGTTGAAACCCCATCTCTACTAAAAGTAGAAAAATTAGCTGGGTGTGGTGGGTATGCCTGTAACTCCAGCTACTTGGGAGGCTGAGGCAGGAGAATCGATTGAACCTGGGAAGTGGAGGTTGCAGTGAGCTGAGATCATGCTATTGCACTCCAGCCTGGGTGCAATAATAAAACAAAACAAAACAAAACACGTGCTGGGCTACGTCTGTAATCCCAGCACTTTGGGAAGCCAAGGTGAGAGGCTTACTCGAGCTCAGGAGTTTGAGACCAATCTGGGCAACAGAGCGAGACCTTGTCTCTTAACAATAATTACTTAATTACTTACTTAATTAATTAACTGGTTGGTGGTCCCAGGAAGTTGGAAGTGATAGTATCTACCTAATACAATAGTGAGGTAAAGCAGGTAGAGAGCTTGAGGCTGCAAGTGAGCTCCAATCTCATCACCGTCCTCCAGCTTGAGCCACAGAGCAAGACCTGTCTCTTTAAAAAAAAAAAGAACCAGCTGAAAGACATGTGTGTTAATTCTGTTTTTCCATTTTCTAATTTATTCACATCCTCCTTCCTCATTTTAGGATTTTGTTTTTTAATATTTTTAGATTTAATATTTTAGATTGTTACATCAATGACTATTTTGTTAATTAACTTTTTCTGAGTATAATAATAAAATTATTTTAAAATCTAAATACTTTTTTAAAAAATTGAGATGAAGTCCCACTCTGTTGCTTAGCCTAGAGTGCAGCGGCGCATCTCAGCTCACTGCAATCTCTGCCTCTGGGGTTCAAGCGATTCTCCTGTCTTAACCTCCCGAGTAGCTGGGACTACAGGCACATGCCACCTTGCCTGGCCAATTTTTGTATTTTTAGTAGAAATGGGGTTTCACCATATTGGTCAGGCTGGTCTTGAACTCCTGGCCTCAAGTGATCCACCTGCCTTCTCCTCCCAAAGTGTTGAGATTACAGGTGTGAGCCACCACGCCCGGCTAAATACATTTTTGAGTAATGTATGTATACTTTTGGTTTTCATGGGTGCAATTCTTTTTTTGTTGTTGTTGTTGTTGCCCAGGCTGGAGTGCAGTGGCTCAATCTTGGCTCACTGCAAGCTCCGCCTCCCAGGTTCACGCCATTCTCCTGCCTCAGCCTCCCAAGTAGCTGGGACTACAGGTGCCCACCACCATGTCTGGCTAATTTTTTGTATTTTTAGTAGAGACAGGGTTTCACCGTGTTAGCCAGGATGGTCTCGATCTCCTGACCTGGTGATCCACCCTCCTCGGCCTCCCAAAGTGTTGGGATTACAGGTGTGAGCCACCATGCCCGGCCAGGTGCAATTCTTTTTTTAAAAAAATTCTTTATTTTTAATTTATTTGAACATTCTTAACTGTATTTATACAATTTGCAACATTCCCAATAATCATTAAATAGGGTCATATTTTACTTTTTCTTGTTTTATTTTTCTGAGACAAAGTCTCACTCTGTTGTGCAGGCTGGAGGGCAATGGCTTAATCTTGGCTCATTGCAACCTGTTCTTCTTGGGTTCAAGCAATTCTTGTGCCTCAGCCTTCCAAGTAGCTGGGATTACAGGCATGCACCACCACACCTGGCCAATTTTTGAAATTTTAGTAGAGACAGAGTTTTGCCATGTTGCCCAGTCTGTTCTAGAACTCCAGGGCTCAAGTGATCCTCCCACCTTGACTTCCCAAAGTGCTGGAATTACAGGCATGAGTCACTGCACCCAGCCCAGTCCTTCTTTTTATTGTCAACAATATTCTATTCACGGGTACAATTCTTGTTTGTGTTATTTTCTCTTTTTTGTTGTTGTTGAGATGGGGTCTTGCTAGGTTGGCCAGGCTAGTCTGGAACTCCTGACCTCACACAGTCTTCCCATCTTGGCCTCCCAAAGTGCTGGGATTACAGGCATGAGCCATTGTGCCCAGCCTGTGTTATTTTCTAAATTAACACTTTATTGGCCGGGCGTGGTGGCTCACACCTGTAATCCCAGCACTTTGGGAGGCGGAGGCGGGCGGATCACCAGATCAGGAGATCGAGACCATCCTGGCTAACACGGTGAAACCGCGTCTCTACTAAAAACACACACAAAAAAATTAGCCAGGCATGGTGGCGCCTGTAGTCCCAGCTACTCAGGAGGCTGACACAGGAGAATGGTGTGAACCTGGGAGGCGGAGCTTGCAGTGAGCAGAGATCCTGCCACTGCACTCCAGCCTGGGTGACAGAGCGAGACTCTGTCTCCAAAATAAAAGCAAAACAAAAACAAAAATGACAAAACAAACAAACAAACAAACAAAACCACTTTATTCTTGAGTTCTTACTTTATCCAAAAGCAATTTTGGAGTTTTTTTTTTTTTTTTTTTTTAGACAGGGACTCTATCACCCAGGCTGAAGTGCAGCGGTACAATCTCACCTCACTGTGCAACCTCTGCCTCCCAGGTTCAAGCCATGCTCCCACCTCAGCCTCCCAAGTAG
>NW_016823089.1:295666-303058 GCF_001698545.2 Rhinopithecus bieti | reverse complement strand
TTAGCCAGGATGATCTCGATCTCCTGACCTCGTGATCCGCCCATCTCGGCCTCCCAAAGTGCTGGGATTACAGGCTTGAGCCACCGCGCCCGGCCTGAGTCTCACTCTTTCACCTAGGCTGGAGTGTAATGGCGCGATCTTGGCTCACCGCAACCTCTGCCTCCCAGGTTCAAGTGATTCTCCTGCCTCAGCCTCCTGAGTAGCTGGGATTACAAGCATGCACCACCACACCTGGCTAATTTTTTATATTTTTAGTAGAGATGAGGTTTCACCATGTCGGCCAGGCTGGTTTCGAACTCCTGACCTGAAGTGATCTGCCCACCTTGGCATCCCGAAGTGCTGGGATGTAAGCCACTATGCCCAGCCAGAAATAACTTTTTAACTTGTATATTTTCTTCCAGGCATTTTGTATTTTTCTGGATAAGTATATGTGTATATACCAAATTTTAAAAACATATACTTCTGATGCATATGCAATTTTATATTTCACTCAGCATATTACAAACACTTCCGAAGTCATTATTCTTCAAAACATGATTTTAATAGCTAATATAGTATTACATCAAATGTGCATGCCATAACTTCTTTAAACATTTCCATCACTTTTGGATATTTAGATTATTTCCTTCTTTCTTTCCTTCTCTTTTCCTATTTTTAACTTCTGCCAATATAAATAATACTTTCATAAACGTGCTTAACACATCTTTGTTCACACTGCTGATTATTTCTCTCAAAAACAGGTTTCTAGAATTCGAGTTACTGAATCAAAGGGTAGAAACTTTTAAACTTCTCTTGATCTTTACTATCCAATTATTTTGCAGGCTTTGTACCAATTTGCCCTCCTGTAGCCATAAGTATCATCAATGTGGCTTTTAAATTTAATTTATTTTTAACTCTTCGGTGAAACTGGCAGTTGTGATGACCCATGTTTCTTTTGGCATATTTTTATTCTTAAATTTATGTGTATAGGATGAATTAACTAATTGGTTCAAGCCATGATGGGAATAAAGCCATGCAATTGTGCACCCTCGATCACAAGGGGAGGTCAGAGGAGCTGGATTATTTCATGTACCCTTTCATTACTCCTGGACTAATAATTTGTAAGTCACATGTTCATCCCATCTATCCACACAAACTTACGCTTTCCTTGGGTTTTCCCTGAAAACCCTGAGTATTCCTAAATTGTTACTATACTTCTGAGGATTTTGTTTTTTATCATTTATTTTTAAATTTTAATTTAAATTTAATTTTTTTGTTTTGTTTTGCTTTTTTGAGACGATCTTGCTTTGTCACCCAGGCTGGAGTGCAGTGGCGTGATCTTGGCTCACTTCAACCTCTGCCTCCCAGGCTCAAGCAATTCTCCTACCTCAGCCTCCTGAGTAGCTGGGACTATAGGCAAGTGCCACCATATCTGGCTAATTTTTGTATCTTTAGTAGAGACAGGGTTTCATGTTGGCCAGGCTGGTCTCGAACTCTTGACCTGAAGTTATCTGCCCACCTTGCCCTCCCCAAGTGCTGGGATTACAGGCATGAACCACTGCACCTGGTCCTTCTGAGGATTTTGAATTGCTGCCCAGTGCATCTTCTGTGGGCACTTAGAGCTTAGCTCTCAGTGACTCTCTACCAGTTCCCAACCCCCATGCCATTTCTGCTAAGACCAGCCTTTTAGGAGCCCTAGGTCCACCTCTGCTTTCTGCAGCGCCTGTCTAGTTGAATCCCGGAGTCCTCGCCTTTCATTGGCTGGATTCCTGTTGGGAGTCTGGATATTAAAAGTCGAATATTAGATATTGCAAAGCCAAAAATATCTTTTAAAATGTTTGCTTGGTTCTGGCAATGAAAGAAGCAGATATTAATAATCACCTGCTAATCTCTCAGCGAGTTACTCTAGTCGAGAACACGTCGACTGAAACATTGAAGAGCTGTGTTTCATCCCTTTTCTCAGCTTACAAGATTCCTGGAATTTTCAGAGATGGCTAGAACATCCTGGAAAGGTCTGCAGCAGGAATGTATCCTCCATCAGGGAAATCAGGATTAATAAACCTTATAATTATAAACCTACCTTTGAATTTCAGCTCTAGGGAGGCAGCTTTGGGGCTTCTGAAACGCCCAGGGGAGGCCTCCATTTACTACTTCTGTATCAAAAAGTTGATTTCTTTTTCTCTGGTGTGAATCTGGAGGATTCCTTGCTGGGTTTGGGCAAGTCAGGAGATTTGGCTAAATGGTGATGTCTGCAAGCTTAGGGCCTCACTGTACCTTCTAACATTCACACGGGCTTTGAAATTTACAAAATACTGTATCATATATTACACATCATTTATTATCAGCTTCCACCCCTCCCAACACTGTTTAAGTTAAAAGGGTGTCACAGAAGGAAGTGGGTCACCTGTCCAGACAGGTTCTCACAGGGAGGTAATCTGGAAGAGAGGAAATTGGTGGGGAAAGTGGAGGGGACTCTAAAGAGGGGAAAACAGATGCTGAAAGAGACCTCTCAAAGGGAAACCCTAGCTACACATTCTGGCTCAGACTCTCCAAGGTAGTGACCTTAGCAAGTTTTTAAGCTTTTCTGTACCTCAGCCTCCTCATCTGTAAAATGATAATGACACCTACCTCAAATAAAATGTTTAGCCCAGCCTAACACTAAGGTGGCTGTACAGGTATGTTTATCAAAGCAGGTTCATAAAAGCGAAAAACCTGCAAATATCCCATGAGTCTAATAATTTGTTTAAACAAATTAAGATACATATACCATGAAATAATATCATTCACTAAGAATGAGAATATGGGCTGGGTGAGGTGGTTCACGCTGGTAATCCCAACACTTTGGGAGGCTGAGGCAGGAGGACTGCTTCAACCTAGAAGTTCAAGACCAGCCTGGGCAACATAGTGTGACCCAGTCTGTACCAAAAAATAAAAGTAAAAAATACAGCCGAGCATGGTGGCACACAGTGTAACCCTAGCTACTCGGGAGGCTGAGGTGGGAGGATGGCTTGAGCCCAGAAGCTCAAGGCTGCAATAAGGTATGATCATGCCACTGTAATCCAACCTGGGTGACAGAGCAAGACCTTGTATCCAAAGAAGAATGTGGGTGTTTACAGACCATGAGATAATTTGTGACATATACTGGGTGAAAGTAGTTGCAATTCAGTAGGTGTAGTGTTATGCCATTTTTGTTAATTTTGTAAAAGTAACATACTTATACATATAGTAATCATTTAATGATATTGACTTTGTACAGTTTTATTATTATGTGCACTTAAATGTAGCTACTAGGATATAAAATGTCCAAGGATATATACCAAAATGTTTCTAGATAGGGTTCATTCTCACTTTCGCTTAGTTGATTTTCAAATTCTTTCACAATGAACTTGTGTTGTAAAGAAATAACAGAGGGCCAGGCGTGGTGGCTCACGCCTGTAATCCTAGCACTTTGGGAGGGCGAGGCAGGCAGATCCCCTGAGGTCAGGAGTTCGAGATCAGCCTGGTCAACAGGGCGAAACACCGTCTCTATTAAAAATACAAAAAAATGAGCTGGGTGTGGTGGCACATGCCTGTAATCTCAGCTACTTGAGAGGCTGAGGCAGGAGAATTGCTTGAACCCAGGAGGCGGAGGTTGCAATGAGCCAAGATCATGCCACTGCACTCCAGCATGGGTGACAGAGCAAGACTCCCACTCACAAAAGAAATAATAGAAGGATAAAATGTTTACAAAGCAGGAGCTAGAGCTGTGGTATCTGCCTGGATCCTTGAGGGCATTTAACTGCTTCCAAGTTCATGTGCAAGTCACTTGGAGAACCAATAATCCAACCAAAGGACTAAGAGGTTTTGGGAGCTTTAAATAAGGTTGTGGAGAAGTCAGTAATCACCCCCTACCCCTCCCCTGCTCCTCCAGTGCGAACTTCTGTGATTACTTCTCTCTCCTGAGCAAACATAGCCAGGTGCCCGCTCCCAGGGGCCTTCCTGGATTTCATGAGGCCCATCCTCTCCTGATTCCTATTTGTTCCTCAGGCAGGCTACAACTCTGCTGATCAGGCTGGGCCTTGGTAACCAGTCATCAAGCTCTGGTCATGTTCCTGAGAAGCCACCTGTCCATCTTGATCAGATGTGGGTGGTCACCAGTCCCAGCCACCCACTGGGACACTGGTCATCTTTGAAGGAATGCTTCCCCCTCAGCCTCATTGTGTTTCTGGTGTGGTGAGTCACTCTGGTTTCAACCCTGAACATAATCTTATTTTCAGGTCGTCGGGGCACTACCCAGTCACTCCCTGATATGTAGTAATAGTAAATAAAAGCTACCAAGGATTGGTGCTTATGTACTGAACACCATGCTAGGTGTGGGGTTTAAGCCTCACAACAAACTGTGAAGCAGGTATTTTTATCCCTATTTTACAGAAAAGTTAGAGAGGTTGACTTGCCCAGGAATATGCAGCAGGTAAGCCTCGGCCCTTAAACTAAGACACTGTCTCTGTAATCCACAGGTCTTCTTACCTGCATTTTCTTTTCTTTTCTTTTTTTTTTTTTTTTTTTGAGACAGAGTCTTGCTCTGTCGCCCAGGCTGGAGTGCAGTGGCGAAATCTCAGTTCACTGCAACCTCCGCCTCCTGGGTTCACGCCATTCTCCTGCCTCAGCCTCCCAAGTAGCTGGGACTACAGGCGCTCGCCACTACGCCTGACTAATTTTTTGTATTCTTTAGTAGAGACAGGGTTTCACTGTGTTAGCCAGAATGGTCTTGATCTCCTGACCTTGTAATCCGCCCACCTCGGCCTCCTAAAGTGCTGGGATTACAGGCGTGAGGCACCGCGCCCGGCCCTTACCTGCATTTTCTATGTCCCGAAATTAAGTCTAAGTTATTCACTGAAGTTATGTTATTCATTTACGTTCATGAAGTTAGCAAGTGGGAGGGGCTAAAATCTGAACATTTCCCTGACACCCTCCCCTTTTTCCCACTTGTGCTCTATCCTCACTCTCCCCCCACCCACTGGTATTCTAAGCTGCAGTGAACACTTCAACTCTTGACAGTTCTAAGAACCTGTAATAATGTGCTGTCTTGCCCTGGGGCCTTTGGACAGACTGTTCTCTCCCATGCATTTGGCTAGCACAGCCTAATCTAGACACAACCTCCTCCAGGAAGCCACACCTGACCACCGTAGTCTAAGTACCCTCTTAGGAGCTTCCTTGGTTCACTATTGCCTGTATTGCATGGCATTGCGGTTGCCTGTCTTCTTTTCTTGCTCCTTCGCCTGCAAAGCCAAAGGCCAAAGCAAGGACTGCCTCTTGCTGTTAGCAGCCAGCACCTTAGCTGGCACAGGGTAGTTACTCAGTAAGCATTTGTTAAATGAATGATTGGCTCTAAGAGCTGCATTCTGCTTTTTTGGAGGATACAGCTTGAGTGTACTAAGTGGGAGGATGCAGGTGATGACGGAAATGTGGCTTCCTGCAGGACCTGGGCAAAGGCTCTGGGGTCATTGGGGGCTCAGGGTGCTGCTGTTAAAAAACCATGGTGTCCCTCTTGTTGAACCAAACTCTCAGGCTACTGTTTTCTCACTCCTAGTCAGAGACAAATGTGTTCTGAGTGACTGGAGTCATAGCTCAGAGCACCAGGAGCTGGTTTAGGGTGGGGTGAGGGGCCGTGGCCTTGGGGCTCTCATTTCTGAAGGCCCAGGGCTCAGGGCTGGGGGGAGGGGGGAGGAGTGGCAGGTCCTGTCCCCAGGAGGCTGCAGTCACTGGGGGAGAGACAATGGGGCTCAGCATCTGCTCCTCCCTGGGAGAAGGGACCCTTCAGTGAAAAGCCAGGGAGAGCAGGGAAGTGTGGGAGGAATTGATGAGGAGAAGGGGTGGAGCCAAGGAGATGCAGCCGGGAGGAAGGAAGGGAAGGGAAGGAAGGGAAGAGGGAGGGGAGAGGATCCAGGCTTTCCTTCCTCCGGGTGACCTGGTCCTGAGCCGCAGCTTCCCCTGCATTGTTCCCTGCGTTTGCTCTCGGGGCCCACCAAGACTTCACGTTTCTTCCCCTACTGTAGCCCCAGTCCGAGGGCCCGGCATCCAGCAGGTGCTCAGTACTTACTTGGGAAAATCAGAAATGTGACCAACTTTGCTCTGGGAACTTTCCCCCGTCTTCTCCCCAGTCCTCCGGAGAACCCGAGGACAGAGCAGGTCTTGGGAACACGCCCGGGCGCCCCATGAATAATTGACCCTTCCTGGCGGCACTGCCCGGCTCCGTCCGAGGGCTCCGGACCCGCCCTGCGTCGGAGTCGAGAAATGGCTCGGGGTGGCGGGTGTTCTGAAGGTTGGAGGCCTGGTGTCCGGCCTGCGCCGGAGCTGGAGGGAGGCGAGGCTGTGCCAAACCCCGCGGCCCCTCAGGGAGCAGAGAGGGACCTGACGGCCGCGCTGCCAGCGGCCACGCCTCGGCGCCCCCCAACACTGCGCCCCGGGACCTAGGCCCAGGCCCTGGGCTCGGGGACCCCGCCAGCCCGCCGATCCCAGCAGCTTCCCTGAGCCCCTTCCCCACCCAGGCCCTGGCGCTCGGAGCCCGCGCCGCTCCCTCGAGTCAGGCCGTCCAGGGCTCTGCTAACAGCTGTTTAAAGGCTTTTGCTGTTCAGTGCTCTGCGGGGATGTTTGTTCCAAGCCCATCTGCCTACTTTAAAAATACATAAGTGAAGCACACACACCCAGCTTGCCACCTCTGGCTGGGGAGGGGGCGGGCTCGGCGGCCCTCGCTCGCACTTCGGAAGGAACCGGCGCCCAGGAGCCGCACCCGTGCCCCACACCCCCACCGGCTCTCCTCTCCAGAGGACGCCCCTGGCTTCCCTGGGGAGGGGGGCGGGGCGCAGGGCCCCCGGGCCCCCTTTGTACCGGACAGGGCCGGGCCCCCCATTTCCAAGCGAGGTTCTGCCTCTCCCCTCTCCCCCGCTTCAGTTAATCTTTGTTCCCCTTTTCTGCTGAGAGGAGAAAAAAAAAAAGAGAAAGAAAGAAAAGAAGGAAAAAAGGCGTGACTTGATTTTCAAACGAAACTCCCACAGCAAACAAAACCCTTTTAGAGAAATAAGAAAGGAGGAAGAAGGAAGAAAAGAGGGAAGAAAAAAACAGGAGAAAGAAAACCCTTCAGGCTTTCAATTCGAGTGGGAGAGTTGAACCGAAAGAAAGAGAAAGAAAGGAAGAAAAATCCTCTGCGGTAGAAAGAGAAAAGAAAACTTGGGCTGACAAGAGGGGGGTGTTGGGGGTGGAAGGAAGTGAGAAAACAAAAGAGAGATAAAAGGGCTGCTTTTCTGTTTCTCTCTTCCTCTGCGAGCTGGCTTAGGAGGAGCTGTTTTGCATCCCTTCACGTCAGCCCTGCCTCATTCCCTTCTTCCAGGGAGGGAGAGAGCGCGAGGGAGAGAGCGAGCGAGAGGAGGGGGGAGA
>NW_016823089.1:245688-294746 GCF_001698545.2 Rhinopithecus bieti | reverse complement strand
TGGGGGTGGGGGTGGCGGGCGGGGTCCCCACCGCCCGTCTTGAGCCTCCCGCGGCTCAGCCCCCCCTTCCTCCTCGTCGCCTTCTCTCCGTCTTCTCGCGGTCATTTTCCTAATTGGATGGAGCTGTGGGGCGTGATCACCGGCGTCAGATCGGGGCCCTCAGGCTACCAGGTGGGCGCGCGGGCTCGGGGACCGACGGGGCAGCCCCAGTCTCCCCACACTAGGCGCGCAGATCCCGCAGATCCGGCCCTTGGGCCACCGCCCCCTTCACCGCGGACTTGCTAACTAGTGCGTATCGGGTTTTTTTCCAACTTGCCTTTTAAGATGACTTTTATGGGCGCTGCAACTGCTTCCCTCCAGTCTGAGCTGTATGTAGTTTGGAAAGATTTAAGAGGCCAGGGAGGTGCTTGTGTGGATTTTAACTAACCCGAAAGGGTCATTCATGTATCTCTAGGCTTTGCGAGACGGTTAGGGCAAGTCGTAGCAGTATCTTGGGTGCCTTTTCTTTTTTCTTTTTTTCTTTCTTTCTTTCTTTTTTTTTTTTTTTTTTTTTTTTTTTTTTTTTTTTTTTTTTTTTTTCTTGCTCTGTCGCCCAGGCTGGAGTGCAGTGGCACTGCAACCTCCGCTTCACGGGTTCAAGCGATTCTCCTGCCTCAACCTCCCCAGTAGCTGGGACTACAGGCGCACGCCACCACGCCCGTTTAATTTTTGTATTTTTAGGAGAGATGGGGTTTCACCATATTGGCCAGGCTGGTCTCAAACTCCTGACCTCGTGATCCGCCCGCTCTGGCCTCCCAAAGTGCTGGGATCACAGGGACACCTCGAGGTGCTCATCCTACCGGGTCTGAGGGGAGCCTGCTGGGCAATCCAGTGAGGGAGCAACGTCACGGCCCACCCTTGAGCTGCAGACCGAGTGCCCACCTGCAAAGGGCACCCTGAGCACCTTTCTTGCTGTGCAAAATGGGAACTCCCGGCCGGTATCGACTTGCAGGGTACATAACTAGTCCCTGTGGGTGCCTGGGAAATTCACAAAACTCCCCACAGGTGTGCGGAGAAGGACTTTGTGCTCTTGGGGGTCACTCAGCCAGCTTTGAAGCTGCCCTCTCAGTCCTGCATTTGTTTTTTTTTTTTGAGACGGAGTCTTGCTCTGCCACCCAGGCTGGAGTGCAGTGGCCGGATCTCAGCTCACTGCAAGCTCCGCCTCCCGGGTTCACGCCATTCTCCTGTCTCAGCCTCCCGAGTAGCTGGGACTACAGGCGCCCGCCTCATCGCCCGGCTAGTTTTTTGTATTTTTTAGTAGAGACGGGGTTTCACCGTATTAGCCAGGATGGTCTCGATCTCCTGACCTCATGATCCGCCCGTCTCGGCCTCCCAAAGTGCTGGGATTACAGGCTTGTTGCATTTGTACACGTGTAAGTAAAACCAAAGTTCATTTTGCCAAGTAGAGTACTGGGGTCTGTGTCCCTATTGCGTCTTCTTCAGGGGGCCTAGAGAACCATTGGGGCCACATGGGAGAAGGGAAGAAGAAAACTGTTCTTAACTCATTAGATAAGAGAGAATGTATTCCTAATGTGATCAAAGCCGATGGAGCTATCTGGTTTTGACTTCAGAAACCTAGAGTGGCCATTCCTTTCTCGTTTGTTTTAAAGAGAATGTTATTTTCTATACTTTCTCGGTGGTTTTATCAGCTGACCCTCAGGACTGGGTAACTCCATGCCGGATACGTGCCAGTCTCGGAGCAGAGCCTCTGATTGGTCATCTGTAGCTCCAGAGAGGTGCCCATCTGGTGCCCCAGTGATCTTCTGGAGCTGGCTTTCCTGCATGAGTGCCGTGGGGATAGAGCTGCTTTCTTTTGGGTAGGGGGAACTGGATGTTTGGGTCACATTTTCTTTCTCTAGCCTGGCCTGGTTGCCTGTGTCTAGGTGGAGGGGGCTGCAGGGAGTTGGGGACCCAGGCTCACTTGCTTGTCTTCTCCTCAGAGCTGATACCTGGGTGAGTCTTCAGCCCACAGTGTGTGGTCAGCGGGTCATTTTTTCAGGGCTTGGGTCATTTCCATTCCAACCAGGCATTTCCTACCAGGGAGACTTATTTTAGGCTCACTGTCTAGAGACAGGGAGACAGACAAGGTCTGGAATGGTTTTTGAGTTGGAGGAAGGGAGACTAATGGGACCACCAGAGATTTTGCACTTCTATTTTAGGTTTGCCTTGTGGCCCAGAGATATTTCTAGCAGAGTTGTGTTTGGAAAGAGGCACAACTTCTTTCTAGAAGGGAGTAAATAAATAAATAAAAGGAGGAGTCCAGCGCATCTTGGAGGAGACAGGTGAAGGCTCCCTGGCCCCACCAGTGCTAATGCTTGGCACAGGCTCATCATCTGGCTTGCTGACCCGTCCCATACCCCCATTCCTCAGGCCTAGCCAGGGCCTAGCCCAGGGCAGGACTCATTGTGTTGAAATAAGGGATCTGTGAATGTGCTGGGTCTGGTGTTAACGGTGGTTGATCCCAGCCCTTTGACTTCAAAGCTGGAAGAAGACCTTAGAGATTGTATGAAAGCAACTGAGGCAGGAAGAAAGCTCTGTACCCAGGATTACACAGTAAGTGGCAGAGCCAGCACTCAAACCTGAGCTTTCAGAACCTGTTCCCAGTGCTGTTTCTACAAGGCCACTGTCTCTGCTACTGCTGGGGATCCCGAATCAAGCTCACTTCAAAGAATGTATCTATGACAGCATGAAACCGTGGGCTCGTGCTGCACACATGAGACGCAAATGGAGCGCCTAATTTTCCAGATGTGTTACACAAACTATGCTGGAGGATGTGACTGGCCAGTGAGACAACTAGGGGGAACTGGGTGATTCAGGCTGTTTCAACACTGACTTCTTCAAAGTCCAACAATCAGAGAAGCAGTTTAGTCATTGGGATTTTCTCACATCACACCATTTTTTGATCTGGAATGCTTTCTTCGTACTTTGACTTGTATGTGATTTATTTAGGATTGGTCAGGAGAGAAGAGAAGGAATGTAAGGACCCAAGACCTGAACTGATATCTGTCTGTGGGTTAAATGTACTACAACGTTCGTGAGGGTAGACGTCTTTGCTTTGTTCATTGCTGAGTCCCTGTGCCTAGAATAGGGTCTCATCCATAGTGGGCCCTCAGTAGATACTTGCTGAATGAATGTACTGGACATTAGGAAAGGATTTACCTCCCAGAAGGAACCCATGAATGACACAGGCAGGGACAGGGAGGTGATTGATGGGAGCTGCAGAGTTGTGCTGTGAGTCATTGCTTCAAACAAGCTCTAGACAGGTGAGGCAGGAGGGGGCTGGGAAGAGAGGATCCTGAATGAGGTGGAGCCCCTGGGTGGAGACTTGTGCAAAACAATAGGTTTTTTTAGACTTTTTTTTTTTTTTTTTTTGGAACGGAGTCTCGCTCTTTCACCAGGCTGGAGTGCAGTGATGCAATCTCGGCTCACTGCAACCTTCACCTCCTGGGTTCAAGTGATTCTCCTGCCTCGGCCTCCTGAGTAGCTGGGACTACAGGCGTGCACCACTACACCCAGCTAATTTTTGTATTTTTAGTAGAGATGGGGTTTCACCATGTTGGCCGGGATGGTCTCGATCTCTTGACCTCGTGATCCGCCCGCCTGGGCCTCCCAAAGTGCTGGGATTACAGGCGTGAGCCACTGTGCCCAGCCTAAAACAATAGGTTTTGAATTGGACTCAAGATATAGAGAGAATAATAATAATCATGTGTCTTAGGCCAGAATTATGCTACGTGCTTTGTGTATTTGTCTCTGTTAGTCCTTGCAGGTGCTGGCTCTTGCATTCTTATTCTCATTTGGCAGAGGAGTTAAATAACTTGTCCAAGGGCACAGAGCTGGTATCTAAATCTAGGCTGTCTAACTTCAAACTTTGCCTCCCAGGAACAACAATGTGGTCATATATCTCTGCCCATGCCAAAGAGTTGGGCGTTCAGCACTTTGGGGTTCCTTGAAAGGACAGCAGCAGAAAAACTAAAGAAATTGTGGGTCTGCAGCAGAGGGAGGCTGGTCAGGGAGTGTGCCTGAAGAGGGTTCACCCAGTGAGGCCTATAAGGGAATGCTTATTTTAGGGGCCTAACTGTTCCTCAAGCAGAGTGGCTATTGTGAGATCAGGGCTATTTTGCACTTGATAAAGATGTAGGAGATCTTTTTATGGGCAAAGATTGCTTTTCAGCTTAAAGTTTAGTTGTCATATATTTGAAACTAGTGGGAATTTTAAAGCTAAGAAATGTCCTTGTTGGCCTTGATACCACCAGAGGCTGTTTCCCACATGTGTAAATGTTACCTGCCTACTCCAGGATGCTGGCCCAGCCTGTTTCAGACCACAGCAGCTCCTCGTTCATTGGCAGTCTGTGATGTGCTAGACACTGTGCAGGTCCTGTCCTTGTGAAGCTTTCAGTCTCCCTGGGAGGCAGGCATTAAACTAATAATTACACAAATACTCTTTAATTACAGTTGTTATAAATGCTTCACAGGAAAAAGTACGGAGGCATAGAAGCCAGTAATCATGGAGAGGGGGAAGGGAAGCTTTCCTGAAGAAAGGGCATTTAAATAGCCACCTGCAGTGTGGATGAAGAGGCTTTAACCAGGGTGGTACAGTTCATTAACCTTGATGTGAACCTTGCGACTCCATATGTGGTCCATGGACCAGCATCAGCATTACCTGGTAGTGAGTTAGAAATGCAGAGCCCCCGGCTTCTCAGCAAACCTACTGGATCTGCATTTCAATTCACATGCATGGTAATGTCTGTAAAGCACTGATGGACTCAAAAGTACTGAAATGAGAGGTTCTCAGCTTCGCTGGGAGCTCATTGGGTGACCCAGGGAAAGTCACCCGGGGTGACTTCTTTGATCTTTGGCTTTTTCCAGTTTGTGCTGTCTCCCTGCTTGTTGAGGGTGACCCACCCCTGTATTGCTGTTGGCGGAGACCCTGCAGACACTAGTCCATGCTCTGGTCTGACTTCTGTAAGCACTGAAGATGGGCTGAACCATCAGAGCTTTTGATAAGGATCAGAATAATTCCCTAAAAGTGTGTGGAGCTGCGCACAGGGATTGTCTTAAGGTGACTCTGGGAGGATTTGGCCTGAAGCAAGAGAAAAACTGGCAAGGGTCAAAAGGGCTTTGGGGAAGAAAGGTGTAATGTTTCTGCCAAAAGCGAACCTAAAACGGGGAGAGAGAGGCACCTGCTCAATAGTTCCATGCATGGGAACATAATACTTTTAAGAATTGCCTCAGAGTTTTATCCCTGAGACCGTCACATTACTGTAGAGAAGACCAGAGGGTTGAAATCGGGGGTCCTGGACTCTTGCAGTGTGTGGGTGGGCTTCGAGGGTCAGGGATACTTGAAACTGTGCAGAAGGTTACATGTGTGCGCTTTTCTGGGAAGAGGACCCATAGCTTTCACTGGCCAGCTCTAAGAATTAGTCGAATGTCTTACTTGACTAACCTCACCCAGCTCTTTTGTTATACAGCACATACTATATGCCAGGCATAATTGTAAGCACTCTACACATACTGTTAGCTCATTTAGGTTGAATACCTTTCTGGAGGTCACAGATCTAGTAAGCCTCAGAGCTAGGGTTAGAACCCAGGCTCTGGGGTCCCAGAGTCGCTGGTTGCAAAGCCTACCCTGGTAACAGGGCAAGCAGGACTAGGGGTGAGCTCTTTTTGGTAGCACAGATGAAGAGGCTCACGCCCACCCCCACTTTACAAGTAAGCGTCTCCCCAGTTGTTCATGTAAAACAGAAAGGATTTTCCCAAGGAAGCACGTTGTGAATAGCTCCAGGTTGCCAGGCTAGCCCATGAAAGCCTGTATCACTATTGAGCCCAACTCATGCTTGTTTGCAAAGAAAGTAATTAGAAAATAAAACTGCTGCTGCACTAAAGGCTAAATTAAAAATTCTAGAATTGGAAAGAAGGCACTTGAAGAATTGCACCCTTAAATTAGGGAGGTAAGGTGGCAACAGGAAATTGGGGTTGATTCTGAAAGGGAGGGATTAAAGGATGTTACAGCCAAAGCACAGCCAAATACATGTCGAATCAGCAGCTTCAAAAGGTAAAATAACTGTTTTTTATTACCTGCTAATTAATGTGTATAGTTCACAGACCTGACCCTTCCCCCATCCCTAGTGCCTACCCCAAGTACACAGGCCTTTTTTCTTTTCTGTCATTCATTTTGTATTATTTGAATTTTTATCCAGTATGTGTTATCTTTATTTTATATATAATATATATGTGTGTGTGTATATATATATATATATATGTAAGTGAAGTAAAAGAACTATTAGAAGTGGGTTGGAGGCCAGACACAGTGGCTCATGCTTATAATCACAGGACTTTGGGAGGCCCAGGCTGGAGGATTGCTTGAGCCCAGGAGTTTGAGAACAGCCTGGGCAACATAGTGAGACCCTGTCTCTACAAAAAAATTTTAAAAATCAGCCAGTGGCACGTAGCTGTAGTCCCAGCCACTTGGGAGACTAAGGTGGGAGGATCGCTTGAGCCCAGGAGGTTGAGGCTGCAGTGAACTGTGATGGCATCAGTGTACTCCAGCCTGAAAACCCTGTCTCAAAAAAAAAAAAAAAACAGTGAGTTGGTCTCTTTTGCAATCACCATTGTAAAGGAGTTTCTGATATTAACTACATATGCTCTATTGTGTGTTTATTTCTGGGAGAACTAAGAAAACTGTTGGAAATGTGAGGATTTTTAGTGTAGTGGGAAGCTGAGAATAAGTGTATCACATTGCGACCCAACTATTTTCCCTTTCTTCTTTCCCTGCCCCCAACATGTTATGTATATGGAATCGAAATGAAGTTAGAGTGGTCACTACAGAAAGCAGGAATGTCTACCCTTCACATTTAAATGGGAAACTATAACTTTTGTGATAACTCTTGGTTATGTGTGGTTTCGTCTTCTGGATGGTACCTGGAATGACATCCTGGGCCCCATCCCATTCTGGGTGGGACAGCAAGGATGCGGGCTTCCAGACTGGGAAGGCTGTCCTGCATGTGTTTGGTAAAAGACAGTGGCTAAACTTGGGGCACATCAGAATGTCCTCACAAGGACCAAGTCCAAGCTGGCCCCTTGAGAAGAATCAGGTACCCTTTGGAAGCTGGTAGTGCTGGTCAGTTTAATCTCACTCTGTGATGTCTGATCCTCGGGCCCTGGGCTCACAAGCCATCGCTTCCCATCATGGCTCCATTCTCTAGCTGCAAATCACAAGATCATTTGTAGACTTGCCAGTACCCAGAAGCAGGTCACCTCTGAAATTCAGAACTCTTCCTGTCTTCCCACTACACAGCACTCCTTGAAGCAGCCCTGCCCATCCCTTCCCCAACCTGGGAAATCTGTGCCCACTTCCCTGGTCCATTCCCCATGTGCCCACCATCAACCCCACTGCTTGTTCCTCTGTGTCCTGCACTGGCTTGCTCCCTAGGTCTGGGCACCCCACATCCTCCTATGCCTTAATTCTCCACCTACAGCTACAGTCAAACACCTCTCTCCCCGTCCCCAACCCCAACCTGTGTCACTTCTCTTTACCTTAGGATTTCACGAAGAGTCCACTCCGTCCCCACTTCCTCTCTCCCCCTCTCCTCCTTGCCAGCTCAACAACAGTGGAGCATTTCACCCCAGCCCACTCTCACTCCAGCTGGCTCTCCTAGAGGTCCCTGGCCACCTAATCATGCCCGGTGGCCCATCTTGTGAATTCCTTTTACCTGACTGCCTGGTGGCCCATCTTGTGACTTCCTCTTACCTGACTTCTCCATAGCAGTTACTATCATGAACAGTCTTCTCCACCTTGGGTCTGGCTCATCACTCTGGGTCCTTTTCCTGTCTCTCATCTGCTTTTTGTGCCATTCTTTCCTCTTGCCATGCTTTGGTGCCTTGGTCATGGTTCATTGCTATTTACTTACCTACTACGACTGTGGTTTCAGCCTGTATAGGCCTCTTGGCCATGATCCCTGTCCTCATGTCTCCCATAGACAGCCTAGGGCTGGATTTCCTTTTGTTTTTAATCTAGTCTGATATCTATGCTCTTTAACCAGAGAGTTCAAGCCATTTGCATTTGTTATGGTTTTGGAAATAGATGGATTTTTTTTTTCTTCTTCTTCTTCTTCTTTTTTTTTTTTTTTTTTTTTTTTTTTTTGAGACAGGGTCTCACTCTTGTCACCCAGGCTGAAGTGCAGTGGCAGATCTCAGCTCACTGCAACCTCCGTCTCCCATGCTCAAGTGATCCACCTCAGCTTCCCAAGTAACTGGGACCACAGGCATGCACCACCACAGCTGGCTAATTTTTATGGGGTTTTTTTTGTTGTTTTTTTTGTAGAGATGGGGTTTTTCCATGTTGCCCAGGCTGGTCTTGAACCCTGAGCTCAGGCTATCCACCTGCCTCAGCCTACCAAAGTGCTGGGATTACAGTGTGAGCCACTGCACCTGGCCAAAACAGGATGCAGATTCCTTTCTACCATCGTGTTTGGTGTTTTCTGTGTGTGCTTTTCCTGATTCTTCTGTTCATTATTTCGAATTGATAGAAAGTTTTTTTTTCTTTCCTTCACTCCATTTTTTCTCTACTGCTTTGAAACTTATATACTATTTTTTAAAATTTTTTATTTTTAGAGGCAGGATCTTGCTCTGTCATCCAGATGGGAGTGTAGTGGCAGGATCATAGCTGACTGTAACCTTGATTTCCTGGGCTCAAGTAATTCTCCCACCTCAGCCTCCTGAGTAGTTGGTCTTGAATTTGAACTTATGTTCTTGAACTTCTGTTTTTTATTGTTTTTTGTTTCATTTTGTTTTGTTTTGTTTTGAGATGGAGTCTTACTCTGTTGCCCAGGCTCGAGTGCAGTGGTACAATCTCGGTTCACTGCAACCTGTGCCTCCTGAGTTCAAGTGATTCTCCTGCCTCGGCCTCCCAAATAGCTGCAATTACAGGCGTGTGCCACCATGCCTGGATAATCTTTGTATTTTAGTAGAGACAGGGTTTCACCATGTTGGCCAGGCTGGTCTTGAACTCCTGACCTCACGTGATCCACCTGCCTCGTCCGCCCAAAGTGCTGGGATTACAGGTGTGAGCCACTGCGCCCGGCCTAGCCTCCTGAGTAGTTAGGACTACAGGCACGGAATCACCACTCCTGGCTGTTTTATTTTTTAGAGGCAGGGTCTGGCTATGTTGCCCAGGCTGGTCTTGAACGCCTGGCTTCAAGCCATGCTCCTGCCTTGGCCTCCCAAAGTGTTGGAATTACAGGTGTGAGCCACCGTGCCCGGCCTGAAACACAGACTGCGTAATGTTCAGTTGGTGTCTATATATTTTTTTCAAACAATGTAAAGACCTTAGAATGCTTTATATAAAGTCACCACTGTCCCTCCCCACATTCCATTGTCATACAGTAGTTTATGTTTCTGTCTTTAATCCCATAAATTGGACTCTAATTTTAATGTTGTATACACTTAATCCTTTGTTTTTATTTTTCACATATTTACCTTTTACTCACATTTTTCCTTTCATCTCAGGTCTTCTTTCTGGGATCAGAACATCATGTGGCAAAGGTCTTTTAGTCATAAGCTTTCAGTTTCTGTTTGGCTGAAATATTATTTCATCCTTATTCTTTTTTTTTTCTTCTTCATCTTTTTTTAGTCTAGAATATATATAATAATGGCTTTATCCTTACTCTTAAAAGATAGTTTTGCTGGGTATAAAACGTTAGACTGACCATTATTTTCTCAGTATTTACGGGCATCATTCCACTGTCTTTAGACTTTCATTGTTGATATTAAGGAGCTGGGGGCCAGGCGTGGTGGCTCACGCCTGTAACCCTAGCACTTTGGGAGGCCAAGTCAGGCAGATCATGAGGTCAAGAGTTAGACACCATCCTGGCCAACATGGTGAAACCCTGTTTCTACTAAAAATACAAAAATTAGCTGAGTGTGGTGGCGTGTGCCTGTAGTCCTAGCTACTCAGGAGGCTAAGGCAGGAGAATTGCTTGAACCTGGGAGGTGGAGGCAAGATGGCGCCACTGCACTCCAGCCTGGCACCAGAGGGAGACTCCGTCTCAAAGAAAAAAAAAAAAAAAGAAAGTTGGTAGCCCAATTATTGTTCCCTTAGGTAAATTCTTCTCTGAAGTTGTGTATTTGTATGCTTATGTTTTGTACTGTGCAATTCACTGTAATGTACTGAGGAGTGGATTTTATTTTATTTGGCTAAAGATTCACTGGGCTTCCTGAAAGCAAGGATTGGTGGCTATCATCTGTTCTTTTTTTTGTTTGTTTGAGACAAAGTCTTGCTCCGTCACCCAGGCTGGAGTGCAGTTACACAATCTCGGCTCACTGCAACCTCTGCCTCCCGGGTTCAAGTGATTCTCCTGGCTCAGCCTCCTGAGGAACTGGGATTACAGGTGCCTACCACCATGCCTGGCTAAGTTTTGTATTTTTGGTAGAGACAGGGTTTCACCATGTTGGCCAGGCTGGTCTTGGACTTCTGACCTCATGTGATCTGCCCACCTTGGCCTCTCAAAGTGCTGGGATTACAGGTGTAACCACTGTGCCTGGCCAGGTGTTGTGTGATTTTTGATTGCAAGCTTATGTTTGCTAGGATTCTATCTGTGAGAATTCTTTGAGGTATAGGATGAGTGTACCTTCTTCCAGGGAGGATGTGTGTTTCCTTCTGCTATGTACCTGAAGGCCCTACAGATGGATTCATTTCTCTATAATTCTTAGCTTGCAGTTTTGACAACCAGAACCTAAACCCACATAAGAGCCTGCCAATGACCACAGATTCTCAGAGGAACCTTTTTTTTTTTAAACCCCACCCACAGCTAACACTAAGATTACTTCCTTCCTGAATATATATCACCAGACGCTCCCCTTTGTCCCATTGTCACTTTATTGCCAAATGCCTTCTCTCAATTTTTGGTCAAAGTCCTAATCATTTCAGGCCCAATTAAAAACTCAGTATCTCCTGAGCCTTCCCCACACCATATGTTGCAAAATTATCTTTCCACATTCACAGGCCACTGTTGCATTACCTATTAGTCTGTGAGTATACGCGTTCGGACCCCATGCTGGATTCTGAGCTTTTTGAAAGCACAGAGCTATATCATTTATTTCTGGAGCCCCAGTCCCTGGCTCACTGTTGCACAGAGTAGTTGTTCCATAGATATTTATTAATCACATCGAATTTATGGCAAAACCAGTACTTCTCTTCTTTTTGAATAGTAATAATAAAAAAAAAATCACAAGCACTAACCTGCCCCCTGGTCTTAGACAAAGCCAGTTCACCTCTTTGGATCTCAGTATCCTTAGCTGTAAAATGAAAGGATGCTCTGAGGTCTCTACTTGTTCTAAGACACTGAGATCCAGTGCAGCTGTGTGGCTGTCAGTCACAATACCATGGATCAACTCTTGACTTACAAATTGAATGAAGGGATGGGAGGGCTGTGGTGAGAAAGGGTGTAATTCTGAGGTAACTGGGCATGAGTTGGAAGAGAGGAAGAAGAAGGGACTTCAAGATGGGTTAATATAAAATAAAGATGGCAGAACCAGGCATGATGGTGTGTCCCTGTAATCCCAGCTACACTACAGGCTGAGATGGGAGGATCAGTTGTACCCGGGAGTTTGAATCCAGTCTGGGAAACATAGTGAGATCCTATCTCTTAAAAAAAAATGGCATTTAAGAAATTATGACTTGATTTAACTAGGTGGCTATCTAAAAAATTAACGCATTAAAGCAATATAAATTTCAGTTGGGTTATAGATGCTAAATATTTTTTTAAATGAACTTGGAGAAAGTACTTTCTAAGAATGACTTAAAACCCAGAAGTCATAAGAGAAAAAATTAATACATTTGACCCTATGCGTGTAGAGAATTTCTTCATGGCAGAATCCATCATAAAATCAAAGGAGTCTCCCAGTTCTCAAAATTGGGAAAACATTTTTGCAACATATATCATAGAGCTCATTTCCTTAATATCTAAAGAGTTCCTACAAATCAGTAAGAAAAGACCATCAACCGAATTTTAAAGCAGGCTAAAACACGGACAGTTCACAGAAAAGGTTCTGAACCATATGAGAATGTGTTGAGCCCACTAGCAATAAGAGAAACACAAGTTTTCTGTGGAGATGTGACGGTGGGGAACAGATACTCGCATAGTTTTTGATAGAAGTGTAGATCAGTACAACTTTTACATGAGCAATTCCACTTTTGGAAATTTCTCTTTACAGATAAATTGTACAAGTGTGAAATGATGCATTTTTTTCAAGGTAGTTAATTGCATCATTGCTTGTAAAAGGAAAAGAGAAAGGAAACAACCAGAATGTCCATCACTAGAGAACTGGTAAATAAATTATCCTGCCACCATACAATGCAATTCTTTATTATTATTATTATTATTATTATTTATTTTTTTGTTTTGAGATGGGGTCTTGCTCTGTCATCCAGGCTGGAGTGCAGTGGCGCAGTCACAGCCCACTGCAGCCTCAACCTCCCAGGCTTAAGCGAACCTCCCACCTCAGCTTCCCAAGTAGCTGGGAACACAGGTGCATGCCACTACACCCAGCTAATTTTTAAATTTTTTGTAGAGATGAGGTCTCACTGTATTGCCCAGGGTAGTCTCAAACTCCTAGACTCAAACAGTCCTCCCCCTTCAGCCTCCCAAAGTGTTAGGATTACAGGCGTTAGTCACTGGGCCCAATGCCATACGATGCAATTCTGTGCAGTTGTAAAGAATGGACACGCCCTATGTACCAATGTACACTATGTACCAACTAAGACATTTTAAGTGAGAAAGTGAGGGATAGAATGCCTGGTTATGCAGTAGCTCTGCAAAGATAACTCGGAGGCTGGTAACAGTGGTTTCCCACAGTGGGGGCAAACTTTTTACTGTGTATCTTCTTCTGTATTTTGAATCTTGTACCTTGTGCACATACTACCTAATAATTTTTTTTTAAAGAAGGAAAAAAGGATGAGTAGAAAGAGAGGAGGGTAGGCTGAGGGGGAGAAGAAGGCTTTCACCTTTGCTCTGCGTTTTCACATAGACGATTTCAGTTTATACTCTCCAGAAACTGGTGCAAGGTTATCGTTTTTAGACCAAGAAACTGAAGCTCAGAAGTCTGAAATGACTTGCCCAAGTTCATGGAGAGAGTTAGCTTTGGAACCTGGCATGGAATTCAGTCCTGACTCCAGAGCCATTGGGCTCCTCTCTGTCAGTTTTCTTTTCTTGCTCTCTTCTTATATTTATTTTACTTTTTTGAGACAGAGTCTTACTCTGTCACCCACGCTAGAGTGCAGTGGTACGATCATAGCTCACTGCAGCCTCAAACTCCTGGGCTCAAGTGATCATCCTGCCTTGGCCTCCCAAATAGCTGGGACTACAGGCATGTACCACCATGCCTGGCTCATTTTTAAATTTGTTGTAGAGCTGGGGTCTGTGCTGGTCTGAAACTAATGACCTCAGTGATTCTTCCACCTTGGCTTCCCAAAGTGCTGGGATTATAGGCGTGAGCCATTGTGCCTGGCCTCTTCTTTTTTTTAACCAACATTTCACTGGTCAAGGACAAATGGCCATACACCATGGCCTAGACCCATCTCTGCAAAGGGAGTGACTGTAAAGAAACTTCCACTCCCGCCTCTGCAGCTAGCTTGTGCCTATGAGGCAAAAGCTCAGGCAGTAGATGGTGAAGGCAAGCCCAGAGCCCAGCCAGCCACATCAGACACATCGAGGAGGATTAGGGATGGGCTCTGCAGTCCTGCCTTTGAAGTTCCCAGCTTTTATCAGAATGTCTGAACCTTAGTGTTATGTCAAGGGAGCTTTTATTTCTGTCTATAAACTGGCCTCAGGTAGGTGCCAGCTGTTGCCAGGTGCCAAGGGAGCATTTCCTGGCTCCCTAAGCTGGTGCCTTCACTTTGTTTTATGGCAGGGAACTTTTTAGGGGTAAAGGCATTGGTACTTGGAAGATTCTGGGAGAATAACTTTTAAAAAATATTTTTCTATTCAGAAGTGCCATTGGATGGCATCTCTTTAATTAAAGGGACGGAGAGGTGCATTTTTATTATTTGTTTCCCAGAACTACCTGTGCTGTTTTTCAAAGTAGGGTGTTGACTGCTTCCTCCTTGCTGATGAGAAATGCTGTATGGAGAACAAAGCTGAAAGTGTTGGCCATATATAATACGAGGCTGTAATTTATAGGCTATAGCTTCACCAGGGGAAGAATTTGATGTCTTTAAGAGATACAAAATCATCTAGCTCCAGCTGTCCTTGTGTGTGGTGCCACATTTATTTTCTAACTTGGAGTCATCATTCTTTTAAGAAAGAGGCAGGGTTCTTTTGGGCTGAGGAATGCTCTCGGGAGTAGGAAGTTTTCAGGATCTGTGGGCCTGAGCTGGCATGTCCAACATCCTGTCACTATACTGCTTGGCATCTTACAAGGGATGCGTCCTAATGACCCACCCTGTCCACTTTTGTTTGGTTGCTTGTTGAAGGTAGGAGTGTCTTGAACAGCATGGTGCTGTTCCCCTGTAAAGTTTATACCCATCAGTGCCCAGTTGTTTGCAGAATTCGAGAATGGATGGGAAGCACCCAGGAAACGGTTCCCAAATGGATGCATTTTGATATTTGAAGTAGACTTTAAAGCTTTTGGCTTTTGATCATAAAGGGACCGGAAACATTGAGACACCTTACCACTGCTCCTCAGGTTTTCCGGGTGCTTGAATAATTAGGGCCATGCCCTCTGGAATCTCCTTCCTTGGGCTCCAGGGCATCTGTCTTAGCAAAGGCTAGCTTCTCACTCACAGTGCGCTGTGAGTGCTCTGGACGTCCTCCCCAGCATTCTGTTCCATCATCATCTTGTGTTCTGTCTCACTATCCAGAAAAACTTCTGTGTAACATCAGCTGTGTTCTTTCGCTTCAATTACAGAGCTTGTTGGAATTTCTCTTCCAAATCCCTGTTTTGGGGTTTTGGGGCTTTTTTTTTTTTTTTTTTTGAAATGGAGTCTTGCTCTGTCGCCCAGATTGGAGGACAGTGGCGTGATCTCGACTCACTGCAACCTCTGCCTCCCGGGTTCAAGCGGTTCTCCTGCCTCAGCCTCCCGAATAGCAGGGATCACAGGTGTGTGCCACCCACCCACCCCCCAGCTCCTTTTTGTATTTTTTTTTTTTTTTGAGGGCCCGGAGTCTCGCTCTGTCACCCCGGACTGGAGTGGGCAGTGGCCAGATCTCAGCTCCTGCAAGCTTCCGCCTCCCGGGTTTACGCCCCATTCCTCCTGCCTCCAGCCCTCCCGAGTAGGGCTGGGACTACAGCGCACGCCACTCGGCCCAGCTATTTTTGTATTTTTAGTAGAGACAGGGGTTTCAGCGTGTTAGCCAGGATGGTCTCGATCCCCTGACCTCGTGATCCGGCCCGTCCTCCGGCCTCCCCAAAAAAGTGCTGGGATTAGGCAGGCTTGAGCCACCGCGCCCGGCCTCCCTTTTTTGTATTTTTAGTAAGAACCAGGGTTTGCACCCATGTTGGTCAAGGGCTGGTCTTGACTCCTGACCTGCAGGAGTGCTGAGATTACAGGTATGAGCCACCGCATCCAGCTGGGGTTTTTCTACCTTGGTGGTAAAAATTAATTTCCTTTCGCCACCTAGATGAACAAATCTCAGGTTAGGAACTGGCCTTTTTTCCCCTTCTCTTTGAATTCACTGTCTAAAGAAACAGCCACTGCCCTTTCCCTAAACCAGGACGGAGGTCATGTCTGCTTTGCCTTTTTGCACCTTGGCCCCTGCCTGCCCCTTACCTCCCGGCTCCAGCTATAGTGACTGGAAGGGCCCGCACAGGAAAGCTGGGCCCTGGATATTCATGGATGTTGCTGGAGGATGTGTCTCCCTGCTGGTGGCTCTCACTCTTCCTGTGCTCAGTAGGGCCTTATGGAAGATTCTAATTCCCCTGTCCTGGAAACCACCTTGAAAATATTCTTAAATATTCTTAGGTGGATTTAAGATGTCTCTCTCTAGTGTTTTTTTGTTTGTTTGTTTGTTTTCAAATCCAGCTAAGATTTGAAAGCCCAAGGAATGAACAGTCTCTTGGATTTTGTATCTCTTCCTTTTGTTTTTTAGAAAATAGCTTTTATTGATTTTTTTTCTTGCTACAAAGAGGTTGATGATTATTGCAGAAAATTTAGGGACTCAAAGTAGGCAAAGAAGATAAAAACCACCTATAATTATTAATATTTTAGTATATTGTATAGCCCCCCCAGAATATTTTCAGTTTAAAAGATGAGATCATACTGTTTATACCATCTTATTACATTTTCTTTTCTTTTTTTGCTTTTACTTTACAACATGTGATTAAAATTTCCATCAGGTAAAGCAGCCTCCGTCAAGTCAGTTTAAAGGGTTGTATAGTTCTTTTGAACAGATGGACTATCATTTATTTAAGCAATCTCCTACATGTAGCTTGTTGCCTCTGTTTCTGTCTTGTAAAGAATGCCGTGGTGAACATCCTTGGGTATATTTGCCCAGAAACTTGATTATTTCCTTGGGATACATCTCCAGAAGAGAATCACTGGGCCAAGGCTGTTGATCTAGATGGGTAAATTGCCCCCTGCACGCATTGTATCATATTTGGATTCTGTTTAACCAAATACTAACTCCTATTCTTTTAAACATGGTTGTGAGTCTTTCAGACCTCTGTTTCCTAATGTTTCTCACAGGTCATACAGGTTGGCTGAGAGTAAATGGCAAGGAAGGGCCTGAGAGACTCTGGGCATAGCTGACCTAGGAAAGGGAGTCTGTCATCCTGGCCCCTCGCTTTACCATGGGAGTGCAAGGGCTGGGCCCCGAGACCCTGTCTTGCCTCCCGTGACCCCAGGAAGCTGCAGGCCTGTGGTTCCCCAGGGAAATCTTCTCTGGTGCCAGCCGTTAGGGTGCCCAGGGCAGAGAGCTGGCTTTGAGGATTCCAGAGTCTATCAGAGAACTTAGGCTGGTCTTTCTTCCAAGACAATGCTCCTAAACAAACATCCTGCCCTAATCCAGAGACTAGGTTGGTGCTTATGGCGGGGCGGTAACTGGGGGAGCTGAGGATTTCCTGTGCAGGCCTCAGACTCTGGCCCAGGAGTCCAGGCCAAGGAAGTGCCTCTGCCCAGACTTTCAGCCCCTTGAAGCCCAGTTCTTCGTCATCACTTGGTGGGGGGAACAGAGGGAAGTTTGATGGAATTACTGAGGAAGTAGCATTTACGTGGTCTAAATCGGACCTTCCTGTTCCCACTCCTGACCAGCTCTTCCTCCTTTTCCGCTGTCTTCCTCCTGCGTGACAGCGCATTCTTCATGGCGCCCCTGGGGCCCTTCCTGTCTGCTGAGCTGCTTTTTTCCCTTTTCTCTCCTGCTGGGACCTAGACTGGTGCCCACCTTCAGGACTGGGCACATCCAGGCACCTCACTGCCCCTTCCCTCCTCCAGCTCTGCTCCCAACCCCCCTGCACCCTTCCATCCAGGCAGGGCTGTCCCAGCTGAGGCCCCAGCCCAGCCCACCCTTTTTTCTCAGTTCTGCCAAGAAGGCCATGGGGGCTGGTGGAGGCCCGAGCTGCCTCCCCGCTGGGAGACACAGCATGCCAGCTGCTGCCCGGATGGGTTACAAAAAACAAAAACACAAACTCCAGCCCCTTGAGATGAGGGACGTTTCGGTTTCTGTGAACCTGACGACTCATGTGTGTTGGAAATGAGAGGCACAGGTTGGGAGAGGGAGGCTGCGTGTTTCCCGTGGGGTGGGCTTTGTTTAAATTTTAATATGCTCTTCCTTTTTCTCAAAGTGTCAGCAACGGCTCCCAGCTCCTTTGTCATTTTAGCTCCGTTATCTGTCTAGTGGATGAGATCTCTTATCTGCCCGGTCCTCCCATCCTCCCTGAATGGTGGGTTCCTCACCGCCTCCCCGCAACTTGTGACAGTGTTACAGATCCCGTTCTGCAACCTTAGATTCAGATGAAACTTGTCACTTTGCTTCTTTAGTTGACTAAGATTTGGGGAAAGCAGGACTCCATTTGTGATACTGTTGGACCCACCAAGAACACGAATAGTGGGCAACTTTGGTGTCCTGTGAGAGAGGGTGTGGCACCCCACCCTTAGCAGCCTGGGGGGCATCAGCTCCAAGGGTGAGGGTTTCAGCCCTGGGTTCCTTGCGATGGAGTCAAGTGTTTGCTCCAGTGTGTGTTCAGACTTCTGACCTGGCCCCGCCTCAGCCTTGGGGAGCTCTCTCAGCTGTGTCCTTTGTTGGATGGAAATTGCATTAGACGCAGAAACACAGAGCTTCTCTTTTCCCCACAGGTAGGTGCAGATCTGAAAGATCCCCGCAGATGCGGCTTAGAGGCAAGGGGAGGACCTCATCCTTAAGTCACGGGGCTCAGGATTAGAGGACCCATGGCTTTCAGCCTCGGCTTGCCATCTCCTAGCCTTGATGACCCACAGCCTCCCCGAGCCTTGGTTTCACAGCCTGTGAAGTGGGTTCATGAGCCTGCTTTTCATAGTTATGCCGCGTATTTGTATATAACCCATGGTTATCACTATTACCTGCAGACCGTGGGGCTATGAAGTCAGGAGAAAGGCCTGCACCATCCTGAATCCTCTGTTCTCTGAAAAATCTCCCTTTGTCATCTCTTAACTTCATTCAATCAGCAAACATTTACCAACTGCCCACCCATGTGCTAAACTCTATCATATTAAGGTGAATGGCATGGTCTTTCTCCCCAATGAGCCCCCATTCCAGAAGGGGTACTAGATGTTGGATATAGACACAAAAGCACAGGAAGTTAGCTCTTCAAATGTGCTGGAGGGGTGGGGGCTGTAGGGAAGACTGCTTGGTGGATGTGGTGTCTAGCTGAGTCCTAGCAGACAAAGGAGGGATGGGGGACCAGGCGTGGTGGCTCACACCTGTAATCCCAGCACTTTGGGAGGCCTAGGCGAGCAGATCACCTGAAGTCAGAAGTTCAAGACTAGCCTGGTGAACATGGCAAAACCCCGTCTCTACTAAAAATACAAAAATTAGCTGGCCATTGTGGCGCATGCCTGTAAGTCCCAGCTACTTGGGAGGCTGAGGCAGGAGAATCGCTTGAACCAGGGAGGCGGAGGTTGCAGTGAGCCAAGATCGAGCCACTGTACTCCAGGCTCAGTGACAGAGCGAGACTGTGTCTCAAAAAACAAAACAAGGCCGGGCACAGTGGCTCATGCCTGTAATCCCAGTACTTTGGGAGGCCGAGGCGGGCGAATCACCAGGTCAGGAGTTCAAGACCAGCCTGACCAATATGGTGAAACCCCTTCTCTACTAAAAATAGAAAAATTAGCTGGACATGGTAGTGCGTGCCTGTAATCCCATCTACTCGGGAGGCTGAGGCAGGAGAATCACTTGAACCCGGGAGGCAGAGGTTGCAGTGAGCCGAGATTGCACCACTGCACTCCAGCCTGGGGGCAGAGTGAGACTCCGTCTCAAAAAAGACAAAACAAAACAAAAAGGAGGCATGGGGGACTCAAACATGCAAAGGCAGCAGGGGACACGTTTGAGGAGTCAGGGGGGGATTGTGGATGAGATGGCAGAAGATGAGGCTGCAGGTGCCCCAGTGAAGCATCTTGTTTTCCGGGAACGCTCACCGCCTGGGCATGGCTTAGGTAAGGGGTGGGAAGGAGGGTTGCATCATGTGGCCAGGGAAAAGAGCCACAGACATCCTTTCTCTATAAACCTGGCCCTTACCCCATCCCTACTCAGGTGGGGACCAACTGAGAATGTGTCAAAAGGCTTGGGCTTTATCCTGAAGCCTGGGAGGCCACCAGTGGGTTCTGAGCAAAGAAACAATATGGCGGATCACTCTGGCATAAGCTGGGAGACTTGGGGCTTGTGTTGTTAAATCCCTATGGGGAAATCCATTTGGAAATGTTGACCTGAGAGATGAGAAACCCCTTGAATACATATGGCACTTTTGCTTGAATTCCTTTTCATTTTGCCTAGAATTTCTGCTTTGCACCAGCTGTTTACAGATACTTTACAAAAGTACATTAATAGGCTTGATTGTGTTTCTTAAAACTCACTGAGAAGTAACCCCAAGTAAAATTTTTCCACTGGGGCATGTTCTTAATACATATTTATAGTTACTGAATCCAGTTGAGAATGTAGAAAGCTCTTTTGAAATGTTGCAGGAGTACATGACATCTTCAGGTTGGGTTTTCCCCAGTACTGGCAAGGGGAAGAGAAGGAGAATTAATGTCTGTAAAGAAGCTGCTATAGGCCAGACACTGATCTAGATTCTTTGAATTCAGTGACCCACTGAGAAATAGCATTCCTCTCCCCATTTTACAGACAGGGAAACTGAGGCTTATGAAGGTGGCTGCTTTCCCAAGGCCTCACACCTATAAGGGGTGATAGTGGGATTTGAACCCAGAGCGATGAGTCCAAAGCTCACACTCCATCCATTGAATGACTCTGCCATCCAGCTCCTAAGACCTGCCAGAAAAGTAAAGCAGGAGCTACAGAGGTGGTTGAGCCACTGGAGAGCCTGGTAGCGTCTAGATAAAAATCAGAGCTAAAACACTGGCTTATTTCCATTCTCCCTGCACAAGTTCTTCTGCTGACTGACAAACTGGAAGCCAGCTGTTCTCTGGGTAGCACTCTTCCAAAGAGTGATGACTGCAAGCTCTTGGCTACATTCTGAGTTGGAGGTTCAGCCCACTGCATGGAGCAGCAGGTAGGAAGTTGGTACCTGTAGGTGGCATCAAATTGAACATAAACACACTTGTAGGAGAACCAGGCATGGTGGCTCATGCCTGTAATCCCTATGACTCAGGTGGCTGAGACAGGAAGATCCCCTGAGCCCAAGAGTTCAAGGCTGCAGTGAACCATGATCACACCACTGCACACCAGCCTGGGTGACAGAGTGAGACCCCAACTCTATTAAAAGCAAAATAAAACTATGCTTGCCTGGGCATGATGGCTCACGCCTGTAATCCCAGCACTTTGGGAGGCCAAGGCAGGTGGATCATCTGAGCTCAGGAGTTCGAGACCAGCCTGGGCAACATGGCAAAACCCGGTCTCTACCAAAAATACAAAAAATTAGCTCGACATGGTGGCACACACCTGTAGTCCCAGCTACTCGGGAGGCTGAGATGGGCGGATCACTTGAGCCTGGGAAGTGGAGGTTGCAGTGAGCCAAGATCATGCCACTGCACTGCAGCCTGGATGACAGAGTGAGACCTTCAGAAAACAAAAGGCATGCTTGAAGGTGACAACCCAGAACACCCAGCCATGGAGTAGGGATGGGGTAAGGGCCAGGTTTATAGAGAAAGGATGTCTGTGGCTCTTTTCCCTGGCCACATGATGCAACCCTCCTTCCCACCCCTTACCTAAGCCATGCCCAGGCGGTGAGTGTTCCCAGAAAACAAGATGCTTCACTGGGGCACTGGGCATCCCAGCATCTCTGCCCATCACTGCAGTTCTTTTGGCCCATGCCATATTTCATTGGCCATCTTAACACATCCCCCTCAGAAAAGGGCACCTCGGTCAGGATGCTCTTCCCCTGACTTTCTAGGAGTGTCTTCCTCCCTCTTGACTCCTATGGACCCAGACCCCACCAGACTGTGTTGGGGGTGGGAGGGTCATTGGATGCCAGCTGAGACAGCTGATGGCCCCCCACCTGTGCTCCTTCCTCCCGTCTGGTCCAGAGGATTCAGATCCATGAGGATGGGCGGCAGAGAAACAGAGGAGGAAGACCCCATTGCAAGACGACTCCCAGTAATGGCAGTAGATGTGTGGGGAAGGGAGCGCAGGTGGCTGCAAGGCCGTGGCGCCTGGGCAGTGCATTTGCCCGTTGCCTGCTTGTGAAATGATGGGTCCCCAGGAACTACTCTGTCTGTGGCTTCCTTGCCACGCCCCCTCTTCCTCTCATACTTTATCATCTCTGCTGCCTCTCCCTCCACCTGCATCCTTGCTTTCTTCTGAGGGTGGGCAGGTAGATCCCCCTGCTAGATCAGGCTGCTACATCTCCCTGGAGTTTTTGGCCACCTCCTCTCCAGAGCTGCCGGTGTTGGGGTGGGTGGCAGGAACTGATAGAACATCCAAGGTGAACATCGGCCACCCTTGCCATTAGCAAGGGCCCGCACCGGGGATTTGGCCAGAGTTCCTCTGAATTCACTTAGTCTCTGGCAGTTGACCTTGGGTTGAAAATGCAGTTTTTTGAGTGGGCTTTAGAGATCATGTTGAGGAAGAAAGAAAATAGTCTGCACGAATATGTTGCTGTGGTTGGATTTCACTGGCTATTTTTCATATACCTGTCTTTTCCCTGTGAGAGAAAACTCAGCCATGACAGTAAGTGGGGGAAGCTCATTTGAGAGTGGGGACGTGGAGGGATGAGGGCAGTTCTCTGGGGTGCCCCTGAGAATGAATTTCCTCCACCAGAGCCGGGGTGACCAAGTCCCTCACAAGGCCACCGTCTTCAGGCATCAACACTCTTTTGGGTCTAAATCCAATTACTCCTCAAGTTCTTCTTTGTGGCTTCCTTCACTCTCTGGCCAGGGGGAGCTTTGCAGAACTACTGTTCTAACAGCAGAGCATGTCTGTGACGAGACCTTGGGCAAATACATATTTAAAGAAATCTTATTATTAAAATAGTCAACCTTATGGCTTATGTAGAAAATCTGATAAATACAGACGACAGTAAAGATAGTACAAATTGCCCCATAATCTCACAAGCTGGAAATTACCAACACCATTTAGTACTTTTGTGTATTTCCTCACAGCCTTTTTCATTGCATGTATGTGAATACACTGCATTTTAAACATGGTTACAAGCACATTGAACTTTATATCCTTTTTCTTTTTCATTTGACATAACATTATGGCAAACAAAAACTTTAAAAAAGCACATGGGCTTTACAAGTGAGCATATGCTTTGCAAACATTTCTGTCAGCTACCAGTAACCAACTGCAAAAACTCACATTCTACCCAAAACAGAAATTGTGCCAGTCGGGGAGTCCTTTGATCACCATGCAGTAAACCTCGCCAAAATATTGTAAATTTAAACAAACTAAAACTAAAACCCAACCACTTGAAAAAATTTAAAGCACTTAAATTGCTGTTGGTTCAAGGAAGAAATAAAGAATGTACTGACAAATATTTAGAAAGCATTGAGAACTAGAATGCCACATACCCAAACCTATGGGAGACAGCTGGCACTATTCTCATAGCCTTAAATGCTTTTATTATTAAAAAGGGAGAGAGAAAAAGCAAATAAACTAAGCATTCAGCCTGAGTGCTTAGGGAAAAAAAGAATAAAAACAGCCCCTAAGGAAAACCGGAGGGGAAAAAAAATAGTAAACATAAAGGCAGAAATAAATGAATTAGGAAACAGAAACACAGTAAAATTAGCAAACATATCCAAGAACTGATTCTGTTTTTAAACAAACAGTAAAGTAGACTAACCCCTGGCAATTCTATTTGAGAAATAAAAGGGAGAAATGAAAAAAAGACAAACAAACAACAAAAACAAGGGAATGAGAAGGGACATTGCAATAGATACAGAGGAGATTTTAAAATAATAGAAATTTATGCAAATCATAGGCATAATTTCAAAATCTCAATTAAATGCATGCTTTTCTGAAAATTTATATGTTGCTAATTGAGAAAAATTTTCAATCCTTATCAAAGCACTGCCCCTCTACCCACCAAAGACACTGGTCCCAAGTGTTTTTGCTAGTTAATTATTTCAAATTTGATAATACTGATAACGCTAAGCTGTTCCATAGCTTAGCAAAAGATGGAGAGCTCTCCAATTCATTCTACAAAGCAAAATAAGCCTGATATTAAACATGGCAAGGAGACTATTTTGAAGCATAAAAATGCTGGGTAGGAAATAGAATTCAATAATATATTAAACAAGTCATCCACCATAACCCAGTGGGGCAGGAGGAAAGAATAGTCAATATTAGGAAAGCTTAATATAGTGACTACATCATGCTAATGCATTAAAAAAGTAAAACCGTATTGTTTCCAATATGTGCTGGGGGAAAATGATTAAATTGAACAACCATGTCTACCTAATCAATACAGCAAAAAAAGGAACAGAAGCGTGCATTCTTAGCATAATCAAAAATAATCTATTTCAAACCAATAACCAATTCTATAATTAACTTAAACACTAGAGGCATTCTTGTAGAAACCAGTAACAAAATAAGGAGGCCTGCCATCACCATCACTATTTAACATTGCTTTTTAACACTCTAGTCAGCATCATAATACTGAAACAGAAACATGTAAATATTATAAAGAAGTAAAAGTATTAAATAACAATAAGTACAATTTACCCTCTACGAAATCATAGGCTAGAGGTTGATTTCCAAAGTTTAGAACGAATAGCAGAAATCAAAAAATTCAACAGATTTGACTACATTAAAAAATTGTAACTTCTTTTTCTTCTTTTTTTTTTGGAGACAGAGTCTTGCTCTGTCACCCAGGCTGGAGTGCAGTGGCGAGATCTCAGCTCACTGCAACCTCCACCTCCTGGGTTCAAGTGATTCTCCTGCCTCAGCCTCCCAAGTAGTTGGGATTACAGACATGCGCCACCAACCTGGCTAATTATTGTATTTCATATTGGTCAGGCTTGTCTCAATCTCCTAATCTTAAATAATCCACCTGCCTCTGCCTCCCATAGTGCTGGGATTATAGATATGAGCCATGTGCCTAGCCACTGATATTTTAATTCTGCCAAGATCCTATATAGATTAGTTTTTAAAAATCAAGATTTAAACTTGAAGGCCTTGCTCATGCCTGTAATACTAGCACTTTGGGAGGCCAAGGCAGGCTGCTCATTTGAGGCCAGGAGTTCAAAACCAGCCTGGCCAACATGGCAAAACCCTGTCTCTACTAAAAATACAAAAATTAGCTGGACATGGTGGTGCATGCCTGTAGTCCCAGCTGCTCGGGAGGCTGAGGCATGAGAATCACTTGAACCTGGGAGGCAGAGGTTGCAGTGAGCCGAGATTGTGCCGCTGTACTCTAGCCTTGGTGACGGAGTGAGACACTGTCTCGAAAAAAAAAAAAAAAGATTTAAACTTGAAGACAATATGCACAGACAATATAATCAGCAACCAAATGCCTGACCTAAAGAAAATGCCAAATGGTAAGCTCCCTGAGGCTAGGAACCAGGTCAGTTCTGCATAACAGATACTATATTGAGTTAATATTTGTTAACTCTATTGAATTAATATTTGTTGAAGAAATTAATGAATTCAGTACAAGTTTTGAAAGTATACCATTTTAACTTTTAAATTAGAAGAGTTTTGGAAGATTTTGTTATGAAAGAATTTCAACTATTGAGAAAACTGAAAGAATATTACAGTAAATACCCTTACACCAATGGCTGAGATGTAATAGATGTTAATGTTTGCCATATTTGCTTCATCTGCACAGGTATATTTTTTTTTCCTGAACCATTTTGGAGAAAGTTACAGAGCACACATCATTTCTCCCTTCAATACTTCGGCATACAAATCCTCAATCACCCATAACTTAGCAATCTGAATGCAGGGTATGGGAAGCTGCTGCACTGTGCTCCAAGGGTGTCTCTGCAGATTGTCCCAGTCCTTGAGAGGGTATTTAGGAGTCATAGACATGACCTTCTGATGTGTAAGAGAAAAGAATACATGCATTTATAATTGTGTATCATGCCCTGTGCTGGGAATTTACCAATAGTCTCCTATTTAAATCCTTTTTACAATTCTACCCATATTATGGGAAATTGAGGTTCAGAGAGGTTAAGTAACTTGCACTAGTTGACACAGTGTCATTATTCACCGAGTCCCTTCTGACACCATCAAATTATATGATATTTGCCTCTTCCCTTTATCTTCTCTGTGCATGAATGCATGGAGGTGATTTGTTGGGCAGTGTGGACAGACTGGAAGCAATCTGAATGTCCTCCAGTGCAAGAATTGGCAGGCAGATGGGGATCTGTGTGAATGGTCTATGAACATGGGTGATCGATTACAAACATGCAAGTTGGAAAATCGCTTGTGGCATCCAGGTAAGGGAAAACCAGTGGGACACCAGACTGTATACACTGATCAAAACCATGTGAAAAACACATGCATGAAGAGGACCAGGAAGAAATACACAAGAAGTGGTTACATTAGGGTGAGAAGGTGTATTCATGTTTTTCTCTTCCATCTTTCTTTCTCAAACCTTTTGTAACGGGTGGTTTTATTAATTTTATAATGGAAAATGTTAATTTAAAAGCAATTTATTTCCAGTTTAGTAAGCTCATGGCAGGGAAAGGCTGTGCTCTGTTTATTGCTGTTACTTTTTCCCAACACCTACTCCCATGCCTGGCAATTATGGAGATAATAAATGTGGGTGTGGAACGAGTGCCCACTGGGAAACCTCTCAGAGGACTTTGATCCAGGAACATATTTGCACAGGGTTTCCCTCAGCAGGGGAAGGTTTCCCCGGGAGAGCACCAGCCAGGTGTCTGTCATGGGGTATATTTACAGGGTGGTGAACTCTTCTGGTCCAATCAAAAAGGCCCCAGCAATGAGTAGGGGCCATTCTGGCCATTTGGCATCACCAGGGCAGTTAGTGCTGATACGAACCACAGAGAATGAACAAACTCCAAGTCAAACCAGAATGGATTTTATGTCATTCTGGGACTTTCAAACTTGATAATAGACCAAGTATAGTGGCTCACATATGTAATCCTAGCACTTTGGGAGGCCAAGGTGGGAGGATCGCTTGCAGCCAGGAGATTGAGACCAGCCTGGGTAAGGTAGCAAGACCCAGTCTCTACAAAAAAAAATTTTTTTGTTTTGTTTTGTTTTGTTTTTTTGAGACGGAGTCTCACTCTGTTGCTGGGGCTGGAGTGCAGTGGCTGGATCTCAGCTCACTGCAAGCTCCGCCTCCCGGGTTCACGCCATTCTCCTGTCTCAGCCTCCGAGTAGCTGGGACTACAGGCGCCCGCCACCTTGCCTGGCTAGTTTTTTGTATTTTTTAGTAGAGACGGGGTTTCACAGTGTTAGCCAGGATGGTCTCGATCTCCTGACTTCGTGATCCGCCCATCTCGGCCTCCCAAAGTGCTGGGATTACAGGCTTGAGCCACCGGCGCCCGGCCCTTTTGGTTTTTTTTTTTGCAGACGGACAGTCTCAATTCTGTCATCCAGGCTGGGAGTGCGTAGTGGTGCTGATCTATGTGGCTCACTGCAACCTCCCTCCTGGGTTCCAGTGATTCTCCTGCCTCAGCCATTCCCAAGTAGGCTGGGATTACAGGCACACCGCCCCATGGCCTAGCGCTAATTTTTCTGCTTTTTAGTAGAGATAGAGTTTCACCATGTTGGCCAGGTTGGTCTCGAACTCCTGACGCCCACCTCGACCTCCCAAAGTGCTGGGATTACGGGTGTGAGCCACCGTGCCTGGCCAAAAAATTTTTTAGTAATTAAAAAGATCAAGCTTGACAATGAAGATCATATGAGCAGTTATTAAGTGCCAGTGTAAGTGCATTTACAGACATTCCTCATTTAATTTTCATAACAACCATTAGAATTAGCTATCGGCCAGGCACAGTGGCTCACACCTGTAATCCCAGCACTTTGGGAGGCCGAGGTGGATGGATCGCCTGGGGTCAGGAGTTTGAGACCAGCCTGGCCAACAGGGTAAAACCCCATCGCTACTAAAAATACAAAATTAGCCAAATGTGGTGGCACATGCCTGTGATCCCAGCTATTTGGGAGGCTGAGGCAGGAAAATCGCTGGAACCTGGGAGGCAGAGGTTGCAGTGAGCCGATATCACGCCATTGCACTCCAGCCTGGGCAACAAGAGCGAAACTCCATCTCAAAAAAGAAAGAAAGAATTAGCTATTAGCTCCATTTTATAGATGAGCAAACTGAGGCACAAAGGAAGGAGGGATGGGTTTCAGGGCCAGTCTTGGTTTTGCCAAGAACTTGACTTTCAGCAAATCATAAGCCTTCTGGCCTTTCATTTCCTCGTCTCTGAACAAAACAGCTGGCAGGAGTTGAGTGCTTATGTGCCAGGCCCTGGCTGAACACTCTGAACATGTGTGCACAGAGTGTGTGTTAACCAGTGGGGGAGGGGACACCAAGCAGGCCCAGCTGGGTGGGAATATGAGGCCACCTTCCCAACGGGGCAGTCACACATGCCCAGCAGGAAAGGGCCGTATCTGTGCTGCAAAGAGGATCATTTCAGATTAAAAAAAAAAAAAATTGACTGGGCGCAGTGGCTCACGCCTGTAATCCCAGCACTTTGGGAGGCTGAGGCGGGCGGATCATGAGGTCAGGAGATTGAGACCATCCTGGCTAACATGGCAAAACCCCGTCTCTACTAAAAAAAATACAAAAAATTAGCCGGGCGTGGTGGCGGGCACCTGTAGTCCCAGCTACTTGGGAGGCTGAGGCAGGAGAATGGCGTGAACCTGGGAGGCAGAGCTTGCAGTAAGTGGAGATTGCATCACTGCATTCCAGCCTGGGTGACAGAGCAAGACACTATCTCAAAAAAAAAAAAAAAAAAAATTTTTTAATAGATTGTTTGGTAACAAACGGATACCAACAAACACGAAATCTACTTTTCTTTTTCTTTCTTTAAATAAACATTTGAATTGGAAGCTTAGGCTCATCTCAAGAGGTTGTGGACCCGACAGTTGGTGGTGATGGGTTTTGTTCATAAATGAGAATGATGGTCGTGAGTTTAGTCCAACACATTGAAGTGAATGAAAAAGAACACATAAGCTGCGTGAATATAGTGAGTAATCATAGACTCTAGGGATTGAAATGTACCCTGGGGGGATCCAGGATGCAGCATCACCCGGGAGCTTATTAATAGAAATGAAGTGTCTCTCACAGCACCCTAGACCTGCTGAACCAGAATCTGCATTTTAGCAAGATTCCCCGGGTGATTCCTCAGCACATTTGAGAAGCATTCCTCTCATTTGTCCTGTCTTCTTTGAGGAAATCGGAAGACTAGAGAGGTTAAGTGAGGACACACAGGAAGTTCTAAAATACTGTAACTCTGGTCTCTCAATGCCAGGTCTTTGCACAGCACTTGCCCCATGGGAGAAACCCAGTTGGTTTTGTTTTTGCTTGTTTTGCATTCCGAAGACCAATTCTTGTGAGCCACTGGTCATAGCCCATCTCGCTTGTTTTCATGCAGTGGGGGCATCTTCAGTGGCCACGTCATCTCTTACTCTCTGCTGGGGAGCTTGTTAAAATGTGGTTGCCTGGGTCCAGCCCCAAATGCACTGGATCTGGGTAGATGGGAACCAAGTGCCTGCATCTTAAAATACCCTCAGATATTCCTAGGTGCTAGTGTTGTTACGGCCAGCCTGGGCCAACTATGAACTGTTACAGTGGCCTTTTATTCTGAAATTAAACCTGCAGATGCTTGGGCTAGTAAAAACTAAAGCCCATTTTCATCTGAAGGAAGCCATCCAGTTACGAACATTATATTGTGTACTGAGTATTGACTGTGAATTTCTTTTTTTTTTTGAGACGGAGTCTCGCTCTGTTGCCCAGGCTGGAGTGCAGTGGCGCGATCTCAGCTCACTGCAACCTCCGACTCCCAGGTTCAAGCAATTCTCTTGCCCTCAGCCTCCCGAGTAGCTGGGATTACAGGCGCCTGCCACCACGCCCAGCTAATTTTTATATTTTTAGTATAGACAGAGTTTTGCCATATTGGCCAGGATGGTCTCAAACTCCCAACCTCAGGTGATCCTCCTGCCTCAGCCTCCCAAAGTGCTGGGATTATAGGCGTGAGCCACTGTGTCCAGCCACTGTGAATTTCTCATTAACAGAACGTTCTCTTTAAACCTCAGTTCCGTGGAACTCAGCAGATTACATGTGGTTGATTGTAAATTCCAGGACACTTAAATGTATTATTTTCTATTTTTAAGAGAGAAGAGAGGCAGACTGGATGAACTTGGAAAATTAAATGGCCTCCAAAAAGTAACAAGAATGTGTGTTTGGGGCCAGGCATGGTGGCTCACGCCTGCAATCCCAGCACTTTGGGAGGTCTAGGCAGGAGGATCGCTTGAGGTCAGGAGTTCAAGACCAGCCTGGCCAACATGGCGAAACCCCATCTCTACTAAAAATACAAAAATTAGCCGGACATGGTGGTGGGCACCTGTAATCCCAGGTACTTGGGAGGCTGAGGCAGGAGAATTGCTTGAATCCAGGAGGCAGAGGTTGCAGTGAGCTGAGATTGTGCTACTGCACTTCAGCCTGGGCAACAGAGTAAGATTCCATCTCAAAAAAAAAAAAAAAAAAAAGAATGTGTGTTTGGCCTGTATAGTCTTAGCTACTCGGGAGGCTAAAGCAAGAGGATTCCTTGAGTCCAGGAGTTCAAGGCCAGCGTGGACAACATAACAAGAACTTGTCTCTAAAAAAAAGAAAAAGAAAAAAGTATGTGTTTGAAATTTGAGGCTCTGTGACTAGAATTTTCATTTAAGAGGAAATATATATCTGCGTTTAAACTTCTTTAATTTATCAACATTCTTGTGTATTCTTAGGCTAGTGCCCCACAAAAGTATGGGCCATGCACCAGTGCTGTTCTGGACAATGTTAACCAACCAAGAGGAGGAGCTAAACACAGAAAATGGGATTGGTGTTTAGAAATTTCTGTAGTTTGACATTGGCAGGATGACATCCAAATGGGCGATTGGTGGCTTCATCTCGAACAGGGTGTGGGACAGGGTGGGCACCTTTGACCCCACGTGGCAGGACTCAGGACTAAACTGCCTGTTGATGTTAGATCTGAGAGGGATTAAGGATTAAGATGAATCAAGCTGACCTTTCACTACAGAGTTTGAGAAGCACTGGGGATGTTAAAGGTTGGGAAAGTTTGCAGCGGGAGGTGTGCTTTTAAGCTTAGGAAGTGGAAAGCGGGAGAAGAGTTGGACAGGCAAAAGACTTCTCACTCCCACTTCACCCTCGAGATCCCAACAGACCAGTTCAGGCAGAAAGGGGTTGGCTCCTAGACTAGCTGGCTACTCCACGTTGAGCCTTGTCCCATAGGTTCCTTTTTCCTGTTTTTTAGAGACAGGTTCTCGCTCTGTTGCCCAGGCTGGAGTGCAGTGTTTGTTCACAGGCATGACCATAGCTGACTGCAGCCTTGACCTCCTGGGCCTGAGCGATCCTCCTAGCTCAGCCTCCCAAGTAGCTGGGGCTTTAGGCATTCGTTACCATGCCCAGCTTGTCCCATAGACTTGGTTTGACTCTGGTCACAGAGCCTGAGGAGAAATTCTTTGATTCAAGGCAGAGCAAGGTGGTTTAAGAGATGGCCTTCTGAGTCCTGCCTGGCCTGGGTATGGAAACGTGGGCACTACCAGCTGTGCAAGCTTGGCCCACTGTCTTTCTTTGCCCCTCAGAGTTTAGAAAACGGGAATGGCTGGACGCGGTGGCTCAAACCTGTAATCTCAGCACTTTGGGAGACCGAGGCAGGCAGATCACTTGAGGTCAGGAGTTCAAGACCAGCCTGGCCAACATGGTGAAACCCTGTCTTTACTAAAAGTACAAAAATTAGCTGGGCATGGTAGCTAGCACCTGTAGTCCTAGCTACTCGGGAGGCTGAGGTGGGAGAATCACTTGAACCCAGGAGGCAGAGGTTGCAGTGAGCCGAGATCGCACCATTGTACTCCAGCCTGGGTGACAAAGTGAGACTGTCTCAAAAAAAAAAAAAAAGAAAAGAAAATAGGTGAATGACAGTCATTCCTGGAGGGGTTCTTCTGCCAGATATAAACAAGATATCACATACAAGAGGCTCCACACACAGTCTGCACTCAGGAAAGGGAGGAATTCTTTGTGTTGTTTTGTCTATGTTATTTGAAAAAGTGGATTGCATTGTGGGTCCTCAGGAAGTTGCCAGCTGTCCTTCCTGTTTCCAAATTCCTGTGTGTGTGTGTGTGTGTGTGTGTGCACGCGCGCGCGCGCGTGCGTGTGTGTTCTGTGCCTGTGGTGGTGGTGGCCATGGTGTCGGCAGCAGCAGGGTTGTCAGGAAACAACCATCGGTTTCCTGCTGATTAACTCAGTTCCTGGAGGGCCCTCCCTGGCAGCAGGGGAAGCCTGGCAGCTTGGCTGGGCCTCCTCCGGCCTCTGCCTCACCCGCCTGCTCTTCTCGCCCTTTCCAAGAGGCCTGCCTGCCCTCCTGCTACCCTAGGGCCCAGGACACCCTTGCAGGCCTTCTGAGCCTTCTTTGTTCTGGCCATGGGTGGGGCACCCGGCCCCACCTGCCTCAGGTTTTGCCTGCAGGTGCATTTCCTTTGCACACCTGGCACCTGTCGGGGACTTAGACCTCTTCCACGTCGCCCCCAGGTCGGGCTTAAGAGATTTGGATCTTTTGAGTTGCAAGCCCTTAGAAAAGATGCTGTGATGCTGTTATAGCCCTCTGTTCACTCAGAGAAGGAGGCTTGATGGCAGGGGCCCCAGGGCTTCCCTGCTGGTAGAAGGGGTGTCTGGAGGGCCTCTGCTTTCAGTCATCAGAAGGAGGTTCTGGCAAGGAAAAGAGGCCTATACAGTACTGGAATTTTGGATCCCTTGAGTGAAGGACCAGGCAGAGAAGGGGAGCACTGCTGGGGGATGTGGGGTGCCTGGCACAGGCCCGTGGCCATGGTGATTGGCCGCATCTGCCTCACTTCACGTGGGGACTTGGCAACCACACAGTGGCCCTGGGGCACGGTGTGGGGGCTGAGACATGAGGCAGTGGTCTTGGTCTCTAACACCCCCGCTTCCGGCTGCTGGGTGCCAGTGACTTGCTGTGGCTTCCTGCCCTGGCTCAGCATTGGCTATCCAGCTCCTGCAGCAGTGACATCTCCACTCCGGACCCATGAGCCTATCAGCTCCTGGGTGTGGACAGGTTTGCACAGTTGCCCCTGCTGCCTCTGTAGTGAGCTGGCTGCAGAAGGCAGGACTCCCAGGGCTGAGAGGGTGTTAGCAGGTTGGCTTTTGGGCCTTAGCACCATCGTGCTTCTTATGTTCTGGGAGAGGGTCAGGACCATGTTGTGCCTAGCATCCGGCAGACCCTGGTAGCTCCTTAAATGATAATGCTTTCCAGCACTCACATATCTCATCTGAGTTAGGCTGGGCTCTCTAGCTGGGGTGGGAAGCCCTGCACTTCCTAATACCTGGTGGCTGAGTCAACAACACGGGGACGTGTATTTGGATAGCAAACAGCGATCAGCAGCGGAGCCAGCCCACTGCCTTCCTGCACCCGCCTTCTAGCAAAAATGTCCTCTGGAAAGGTCAGCCAGGACTGGCTACATAATTTTCAGGGCCAGGTGCAAAATGAAAACGCAGGCCCCATGTTTAAAAATTAGTAAAATTTAAAGAACAGCAGAGCACGAAACCAAGTGCGGGCCCTTCTACACGTGAGGCCCCAGGCAAGGGCCCCGGGCAGTGGCACCGTTGCACATCCCCAAGGCAGCCTGGAGTCAGCATTTCCCAGCCTTGTGAAGTCCTGATGCTTCCGAGGGTGGAGGGATTGGGTCCTCTTTGGTAGAAGAGCCGCTTGGTAGAATATCCTGAGACGCACTCGCCCCACCCGGCCCCACAAGCAGCTTTCTCAAGGGCTGGAGTGACTTCCACTTCGAAGCGCAAGCACTTCACCTTCTCCTTTTTGTTCTTCTCTACCCTGTTTCCTTCTTTCTTTGTGAACTCAGAAAGCTTTGAGACTCCCCTCCCGTTCCTCCTTTCTTCCCCTTCACTCTTGCCGCCCGCCCCCCACCCCCATCCGCCTCTGTTTCTCTCTTCCTCTTTCCCTTGCTTTTATCTGGGGGAACCCCTTCACAGGTTTGCTGTATAACATTTCTCTTCCATTCACTTGGCGCCGTTCAATTTTAATGTTCCTTTGAATGACACCAGGCGAGTGCTCCTTGGGTTTCCAAAGCCTCTCTCTGAAGTGGCTGGAGCCAGCGTCTTCCCCACCGAGGGACGTCCCTTCAGTGGCCTCTGGCTCTGTCCAGATGGTCTCTCTCCATTGGGAGCCTGGAATGAATTCTCATTGTGAGCATTCATCACTAACCACCTCCTCCCCACATTCAGCTGTCAGTCCTACTGGCCACAGTGGAAAGAAAGCCAGCTCCATTATTTCTAGTGACAGACCTGGCCATCATTCCCAAGGTCTGTGGCTCCCATGCAGGCCTCGAGCTGGGGGTGGGGCAGGGCATGGGAAAGGGTTAAATAGATAAGCTCAAGACACAGTCCTGGCCCTCCTTGTCCTCTTCACACAGGAACCAGAAGGGTCTTCAGCAACATGCATGGGATCATGTTACTTCCTGGCTTCCCATGCCTGAGAATGGCATCCAGACATGGCCTTCAAGGCTCTGTCTGCCCCATCTCCAGCCACTGTTCCCAGTTCCACGTCAGGGAATTCTCCGGCCCTCCTGGAGAGGCAGCCCAGGTTGCTAAAGAGGCACTTCAAGCACATTTCAAAGAATGCAATAATTCTGGAGAGGTAGGGAGGAGGAGAGCAGCACAAGCAAGGGCCGCCTTCAGGGTCAGGCTAGAGATGGGAGGTCAGGCATGGTGGGGAGGAGGGGAAGTGGGACTGGGTTCGAAGCCTGACTCAGCTTGGAGGACCTGGCAGGGGCTCGGGTGGGGGGGTGGGGTGGAGCATCTCAATCCTGGTGCACATTGAAGTCATTCGAAGGGCTTTTAAAAATTATCAGAGTTGTTCCAGGTTCATTCCCTGGGTGGGCCACACACTGTTTTTAAGTTTAGCTCTCCAATCCTTCTTCCTGGTCCTCCCCTCCCCTTGGAAGAAAGTCCCTGGGGCTAGGTCCAGCCTGAGTGTTGGCGCTGGCATTTGCCCTCCCAGGGCCACCGGGACTGGGAATCCCCAGGAGGGCTTTAGAAAGTGTCAGGAACTGCTCTGTGCACTGGGGCTTTTCTCCAGTGATGGGAAGGCTGCCTTGCTCAGTCAGCCCCAGGCCCCTGGACAGAAGGAACTAGGGGAGCACTAAGCACAGATGTCCCTAGAGAGTCTGCTGGAAGGGACCTAGTTCAGAAGAGGAAAGTGAGTCTCAGTCACCAGCGAGTACCACCACCAGGTAGCAGAGCTTGGGCTTTTCAGCTTTGGACACCACTGGCTAGGATGGAGTGAGGGCTGAGCTGGAACACTTCTGAGGAAATGATCTCCGACCCGAGCATGCCACGATTATGAGAGCATCTTCAGCACTCATAAGCATCGCAGGCTGGATCCCTTTCTCTGACCTTTGGATGTGGCGTGCCAGAATCTGTGCTTAAAGATGAGGGAGGCCAGGTGTCTGCCCTCAAAGAACTCTGGATCTCGAGGGGGCAGTGGGCCTAAGCATAGAATATTCTAATACGGTCCCTAGGCTTCCAGAGCTATAAGAGACAGGCTTGAGCAGGGAGAGACGAATTCCCCGAAGGAAGCCTTGATGAGGAGGTGAAGAGACAAGTGAGGGTCTGGTGTCTACTCCCTTTTAACCACAGGCCTGGCCTTCCAGCCAGGGTGCTGTACCAAAGTGAATGCTGGGGCCGCTGAGTGGTGCCTAGGCACTGATTTCCTCTTGACCTTCAGTCGGCTGAGGTAGGTGGGTCTGTGGATGGTTTGGACCAGCCTTGCCCAATTACCCCAGTATATGGTCCAAATATGATTTTCTAGGTGTGCCATGCAGATCAGGAGCACTGTCGCAGGCCCCTTCCTCTATCACCAGTGCATCACTTTCATTGTGGAGCAGGTTGGGGAACAAGCCAAAGGCTGGCCCCACAGACGCAAAGAATAAGTCACAACTCACCCACGTGGTGTGTTTCCTCCCAACTCCTTAGTTGGAATTTTCAGACTTGACAGAAACGTTAAGAACCTTCGTCCAGATTCACTCATTGTTGCCATTTTGCCACCTTTTCTTTATCACACTGTTTTTCACGTGGTTTTGCTGAGTCATTTGAAAGTGAGTTGCAGACAGCCCACCATTGAGTACGTCAGCAGGTATATTTCAGGAGTGTGGACTTCCCCATTTGCAACCACGGTGCCATCATCCTACCTAGGAAATTACCATTGTCCAATAATATCCAATCTACATCCCATTCATATTTCCCCAGTTGAACTCCAAAAATGTGTTTTGTATGGCTGTTTTCCTGATCCAAAAAGCTTCATGCATTACATTTGGGTGTTGTGTTTCTTTACCTTCTTTTAATCTAGAACAGCCTCCCTGCTGTGTGTGTGTATGTGTGTGTGTGTGTGTGTGTGTGTGTGTGAGAGAGAGAGAGAGAGAGAGAGAGAGAGAGAGAGAGAGACAGACATTGGCTTTGAAGAGCCCAGGAAGGCCAGCTGTGTTACACAATAGATTCGTGTAATCGAATATGTTCAGGTTAAGTTTACATAGTTTCAAAACTTGCCTGATAATTGCTTCATTGTGTCCAGGAAAATCCTAATGCAGAGAGGCTATCTCTTTGGCTCTCTGTCCTTGTGTGAGTCGTGGGGTATCCTGTCCAGCCACCTAGAAAAAACGATGGCTTTGGTAACATGACATGTTATGTATAAAATCAGCGCGGTCTGGATCACTTGAAGCCAGAGTTCGAGACCAGCCTGGGGCCGCGCAACATACTGAAACCCCCGTCTCTTATTAGAAAATACAAAAAATTAGCGGCGCCAGTTGCTCAAGCCTGCTGAATCCAGCACTGTTGTGGAGCCGAGATCGGCGGATCACCGAGCGTCAGAGATCGAGGACGCATCGCTGTGGCGGAACACGGCTGAAACCCGTCTGCTAGCTAAAGAGAAATCAAAAAACTAGGCCCGGCGGGGCGAGGCGGTGCGCGGCCGCCTGTAATCCTGAGCCCACCCGTTGGGAGGCTGAGCAGGAGCAATGGCGTGAACCCGGGAGCCGAGCGTGCCAGTGAGCTGAGATGCGCCAGCTCGCACTCCAAGCCTGGGGCGACAGAGCAAGATCCGTCTCAAAAAAAAAAAAAACACAAAAAGAGCGCAGGAGTGGTGGCTGCCTGGTGAGACCGCCGAACGTACGCAGACGGATTGAGGCAGAAGAAGATCGCTTGAAACCGAGGAGATGGAGGTGTCTACAGTGGAGGCCTGAGATGCGTCGCCACTGGCACTGCCAGCCTCGCGGCCGAGAGGGGTGAGACTGTCTGCAAACAAAAAAAAGGAGATAAACGGCTTCGATGGCTGGTAAAGATGAGTTTCACTGGGAGGCAGTATTCTCTTCATCTTATGTGGGGTGGGAGTCTGCGTTTTTTTTTTATTTTTTTTGAGATCGGAGTCTCGCCTCTGGCCGCCCGAGCTGGGAGTGGCAGTGGGCCAGGTCATCGCAGCTCCCACTCGAGCGAGAGCTGCGTGCGCCTCCCGTGGTTCACGCGCAGGGGTGGCGATTCTCCTGCCTACAGCCTTCCAAGTAGCTCTGGACTACAGGCGCCCGCCAACGTCGCGGCCGGCTGGTTTTTTGTGATTTTATAGCGTCAGAGGAGCCGGGGTTCTCAACCATGTGTAGGCCAGGGAGTCGTCTCGATCTCCTGACCTCGGTGATGCTGCCCGTTCGTCGGCCTCCCAAAGTGCTGGGATTACAGGCTTGAGCCACCGCGCCCGGCCTAGTGGGTGGGATTCTGAGAGGTCGAGGCTATGCCCAGGTCCGCTCTCTCAGGCAAAAGTGGACTAGAGCCCTGCCTTGTGACCCAGCGTGGGGCTCTCTGCAGTGACAGCTGGGAGTCTTGCCCCACGACTGTATGACAGGTGGTCTCACCTCATTTCACTCCTGGATCCAACGCGTGCTTGGCTGAGTGCTCAGCTGAGTATTGAATGTAATTTAATACAGTCCAATCCATCTTGATGACTGCAAGTCATGAGTAGGAGCCCTCGGTGCTGAGCTGAGGTATGGAGGTGTCCGAGCTGCTTGCCCCATCCCTAATGGCCCCAAACTATCACTGGGTCATTTTCAGCCTGCATCCTGGCCAGCCATCGTCGTAGCCTCCAGCAGCGAGTGGCACCCCTTTCACCTCCTTGGGTTCCCTCTGCATCTGCCATGGTCTGGGAAGCTGGATAACCATGCTTGTTAGAACTGAGTCCAAAGCCTCCAAGCAAGGGGCGCTGTCCCATAAAGAGAAAAGTGCCTGGGACACCAAAGGCCCCTCTTCAAGTCACCCACATCTGTTTCATTCTGGACTCTCAGCTTTTTGATATGCTCTGCAATTCTCTAGTCTTTTGGGGGAAATTTGAGGTGTCCAGAGAAGAGATCTCTGGACAAGTGTAATCTTGCTGTCACATATGAGGAAAGACCATAATGTACAGCAGAGGTGCCTGATAAGGAAACAGCACGCGGTGAGAGCCAGAGCCTGGGGGCACTTTGTGGTGGCCATGCTGCCGGATGACCATGCCAGCTTGGGCTGTGGCTTAGTGAGGACACCCAGGTCTCAGGCCTGTGCACTGTGGCCACTGCCTCCTATGCATGTAGATCATGCCACCTTAGTTGAGGAAGTTGTATCTGAGGATCTGGTCCTCAGCTCTAGGCAACAGCAGGAACCCTGGTACCCAGATCCCCCAGTCTCCAGGGAAGTGTCCTTAGTGCTCCGGATGGGGTTGTTAAAGCCACATGTGAACACTCTGCAGATTTTCCCTGCGAGGTACAAGCCCTCCAGCCTCTTCCACCCAAATGTGTCACCATGGGCAGCAGCTCCCTGAATTCTGTTCTTTCTTGAAGGAATTTCTGTTCCCATCAATTCGTAAGCACAGTGCCCCTTCTATTTCTTGGCTCAATGCTCTGGGGAGTTCACATTGATCTCAATTTGACTTAACAGTGACACCTTTACCAAGCCTTTTTTGCTTGTTTGCTTGCTTTGAATTTTGTTTTTTATCAGAGTAATATATGCATCTTTTTTTATATCAAACAATACTGATGGGCTTCTAGTGCTAACACAGTAGGCCCCGCCCCACCTCACTCCCGACTCCAGCCCTCCAGCTAGTTAACCATTTGCAAACTGCTTACTTCCTCCTTCCTGTTATTTACCTCCATGTTCTGAAATAATATGTTACTCTGATTACTTCTTGATTTATCAATTTTGGACATTATCTTTTGCCTCCATATTCTTGTAAGTGAGGACTCATCTCTCCACCACCCTATCATTCCTCCTCCTCCTCCTCTCTTAGTATTATCATCAGGTCGCAATTTTGGGTTAAGCCCACAGTGTAAATACTATTCACTGCTAAACATGTCACTGGACTACTATTACTTCTTCAAAAAAAAGAGTTTATTATTGTTTCTGTTGTTCTCACTGCATTACTTTTCTCTGTGCTTCTGATTCCTCCTAATATACCAACAGATTAGGAAAACATCATTGGATATTTATCTGTTGGTTCACTGATCAATTCTGTTTTTTTTTCTAGACACCTAGGTATCTTGCCAGTGAAATTCTTTTCTTTTTGTTTGTTTGTTTCTTTGTTTGGTTTTTAGAGATAGGGTCTCACTCTGTCACCCAAGCTAGAATGCAGCAGTGTGATGACAGCTCCAACATCTGGGCTCAAGTGATCTTCCCACCTCAGCCTCCAGAGTAGCTAAGACTACCAGCATGCACCATCATGCCTGGCTAATTTTTTAATTTTTTGTAGAGGTTGGGTCTCACTATATTGCTTATGCTGGTCTCAAACTCCCAGGCTTAAGCGATCCTCCTGCCTTGGGCTCTCAAAAGTGCTGGGATTATAGGTGTGAGCCACTGGGCCTGGCCACCAGTGAAATTCTTTAAATCTTTTTCAAAACAAATGAAAATTTTGTTCACTTTAATATATTAAAGTAACTCCATACCACCTCCTCTGAAAGAGCTTCTCTGACCCCCCCAGCCTCTCTAAGGCTGCCCCTCCTCTGTTCTTACACACCAAATTAAAATTGCCTGTTTTCTTGCCTGTTGCTCTCACAACACCGTAAGTTCTTAAGGGCAGGACTGAGTCTTGTGCACTGCCATCTCCCTAGGAACGCACAGGAGCTGGCTGGCACATGGTAGGTGCTCAAAAAGTATTTGTGGGATTTGCCTTTGTCAAATGGAAGTGCAAGGGTGATTTTATAGGCTGCTGGTGGCTAGGTTAAATATCTGCCCCATGCCTCTTTGTTTTTTATTTTTTTTATTTTTATTTTTTTTGAGATGGAGTTTTGCTCTGTTGCCCAGGCTTGAGTGCAGTGGCATGATCTCGGCTCACTGCAACCGCTGCATCCCAGGTTCAAGTGATTCTCCTGCCTCAGCCTCCCAGGTAACTAGGATTACAGGCGCCCACTACTACATCTGGCTTATTTTTGTATTTTTAGTAGAGACGGGGTTTCACCATGTTGGCCAGGCTGGCTCGAACTCCCGACCTCAGGTGATCCACCCGCCTCAGGCTTCCAAAGTGCTGGGATTACAGGTGTGAGCCACGACGCCTGGCCCCTATGCCTCTTTGTATTTTCCATGCCCCCCTTCTCTCCAGCCTCCTTGTTGGGTTCGGAGGCCCTCCTGGGGCCTAGTCCAAGAAATAACAGCCTTTTCCAGATAAAGATAGCAAAGGAAGGGTTTTCTTTCCCTGATCCATGTGTCTCCCTGCATCTCCTCCAGGCAGCATTAGGTTGGCCCCAAGCACCTCAGGGCTCTGGACTGGTCCTTGTCGCTTTATAATCCCAGCCCACACCACTGAGCTCGGCACAGACTGAGTGCTCAATAGATGAGTAAGGTTGAGACTCGCTCAATCAATCAGTCAATAAACCAATCAGTCTTCCTCCACTCAGCCTCTCTGCTCCCAGGCATTTCTCATTATCTACCGTTTGGATGATCAGAAGGAAAAAGGAGCCTTTGCGTAAAGGTGACCCCATTTCAGGTTTCCTCATGACTCGATAGGTACTGAGAGACAGCAGGAGAAGGGAAGACAAAGAAGGGGGACGGGGAACGCTCACCTGTGAGCGCAGAGGGACATTTTGGGAGACACTCGGTCACTAGACTGAGGGCTGTGTGTGGGCATTTGCCGGCATTATCTGGTGTGTAACTGAGGCCCAACCAGGAAGGACAGGAAATCTAAATCCAGGTCAGGGCACGTATATTGTGCGTAGTCTTCGGGTCTTGGCTAACTCAGGAAGGTGCTGGTCTGCAGTGACCCGTGATGTAAGAACACGCCTCAACGTCCACAGAGGCCCTCCCCTGTGAGTGACATAGACCCAACAGCTGGTGGCCTGTAAAAAGAGCCAACCTACCCGCTCACTCTCCTGGAGTGAGGGCCCAGCCCGAGCAGGCGGCAGGCTTCCTTGGAGCAGTCCCTCGAGGGGACAGCCCATCCCAGGGCTGACTCAGAATGTCCTTCACCGCACACATCCACCGGGGACCGTGCACCTCCTGTGTGCAGGCAGCCGGAGAACCAGGTGGACATGGCCCAAGCAGGGTGAGTTGCCATGGCTTTCACCTCCAGCCAGAGGAGCTGTCTCACTGAGACCCCTCTCATCTGCCCCCCGCTACCTGGTTAAGGGCCCAAGGGCTCTGAGAGAGGAGAATCTGCGGGCACCCAGAGGTCCGAGCTGCCTTTGGAGACCGAGCCTTGTGCACAGCATCACAGGCTCTCTCCCTTGGCTCACCCAGGACCCTATGGGAGGAGGCCACAGCCGGGCGGCCAGGGCAGGGAGCAGCCGACCCTGTAATAAAGCTGATGGGAGCACTCCCCTTGGGGCTGTAGCCTGTTTGGGGGAAGCCTTTACAGCAGCTCTTTGATGTTTCTCCAGTGGAACTGAATTTATTATTTGTACTTTTAGAAATTAACTTGCAGTGTTCAGCCTCTCCCTCCCCAGAAAGGAGAGAAGGAGAAAAGAAGAAAGGGTTTGCATTGTCACCGTGATTGGCACCGCCTGTGAATGAGGGGTCACTGCTTCAGGCTGCTCCTTTTCAAGCACGCCTTTCTCCCCTGCACGCTGCATTCACGCTAGAACATTCTTTCTTTCAAAGCTTCTGTCTTTCTCTCCCCTGCCTTTTGTGTCTCTGCCTTCCTTCCCTTCACTTTTGCCTTTCATTCCAAGCCCTCACCACCTCCCTCGGGGTTCACTGTCTTCTCCCTCTCTTTTTCCCCCTTTTTCTTCTTCTATTCAGTTCCTTTTTTTCCCTCTTGCCTCTCTCTCTCTTTTAAATTTCTTTTTTCTTTTTCCTTTTGAATAGTGCTTCTGTTTTCAAGGGAAGAGACCAGTAGAGAAGTGGGTTTATTTGAGGAAGGGAGAATAGTTTTTTTCTCCATTGCTCTAAATGTGTAAAACAACAACAACAACAACAACAACAACAACAAAACCTGTTGAAGGCACTGTTTTCTTTTAGGCTCCTGCTTTAAAGAGGGAAGAGTGTTTGGGGGTCTCCACCAGCTGGAGGGACCTGTTTGTCACACAGGAGGAGTCCTGAGTGGGTCAGCAGGGATAGGTGACTGAAGGCCTGGGGTAGGACTGGCAGGATCTAGACATGGCCTTGGGATCCCTCCCTTCTGCCTGGCCCAATATGGGGCTCGAGGTGAGGGTGAAGGCAGAGATGGATGTGGTCCCATGGGCCTCCCCACTCTGGCAGAGCCTGGTGTCACCATTCCCTGCCAAGGAGGGCTAAGTGGCATCCGTGTGAACATGACACAGGGGCTGAATGTGAGGAAGGGGGCCAGTCCACACTACACAAGCTGGACCGATGGCCGAGCTGGATAGCCCTCACCAAATAAGGGGCCCGCCACCTTGGGTTTGGCAGCCTGTGTTGACACATCCTTTGTGGCAGGGACACGTGTCCCACGCATCAGAGGGATTTTAAAATGTCACTTGGGAGCTACAGAGAATATTCACTCAGGTTTTCCTAAATTATCCAAACAGAACAGTTTGATTCTTTCCCTGTAGGCCTCTTTATTTTTCTTTAAACCTGTGGAAACGAACCTCTTCTGAGAGCCGACATACGCTTGTCAATCAGGCGTGTGCGTATGCCTGGTTAGCACATTTACTTTACCTGCTAAGCAGTGGCTCCTCTCCTGTGTGCGTGGGTGAGTGGATAGGACCACAGCAAGGCCTCCACTTTCTACATCCCCAGGGGCCACCAGTCGCTGTGGTCTGAGGAGTAAAGGTGGCCCTGCCTACTCTTGAGGTGTGTTTATACCTGTGTAGGCCAAACCCCTGCACTGTGTCACACTTCCACATTACAATCACTGCTCCCTCCCCCGGAGTGCCTTTCTTCTGTTAATCCACCTGCTGAACTCCTACACAACCTACAAAACCTTGCTCAGGTGCCACCTCCCCTTTGACTCCCCACATAGACTTAATCACATCTCCCTTTATCTACCTTCTGGGAGTTGTATGTCATAGCTATCAACTCACTAAGGTAATCATCCATTTACTGTGGCTGCTGGAGGGCGGAGACTATTGTCTTCATCTCTCTAGCTCCTAGGAGAATGGTGTGCTGTCCGTGTTTGCCAGGCAGAAAAGCCTTGCAAAACCTCAGTCACTCTACAGTGACTTCAGAGCTTGAGCCTGGTCAACTGGAACAGCAGAGAAGGAAGCTGGAAATGGCAGATGGCTTCAAGGACACGAGCCATGGAGAGGTTAGACAGTGACGGCTGACAGCTTTGCCGTCTAGGAACCGTTGCAGACCTGGGTAAGGGTGCAGCTCTAGTGAGGTCAACACTGAGGTGAGCGCAGAAGCCATGAGAGATGGTTTCTCTGAGGGAGCCCACTCAGTCCAAGGCCTGAGCCCAGGGGCTGCTGGGATGCAGGAGGCCAAGGAGTGGGCCGAGGTAGAGGGTGGTGCTGCGTGGCCTGTGAGCCCAGAGAGGGTTGTGTGGCTCCTGCCAGATGAGGAGGCCCAGCTCAAAGCTCCTGTGTTTGGCAAAGGGCTGCCACGTTCCAGAGGACAGTTGAACTCTGGTGGAGGGGACAGATATCATAGAGTAGAGCTTGAGGAGGTGATGGAGGACATAGATCTGGCCCCAGTTCAGGGGTTGGAGAGAAAACAAGAAATTGGACATTGCCAGGGTTGCAGCGGGCTGTGGTGCAGGCAGGGAGACTAAGTGTGCATGAAAGCTTTGAGCTGAAGGCCAGAGAGGGAAGAGACGCGAGGGAGCAGGACCCAGGTCTCTTCAGGAGGACCTACCTGCATGTCTGGGCACATTTCTGCCCTGCAGAAGGGGCACGTTGGGCAGTGGGTCTGGAAGACCCTGGCTACCTCCTCAGAGCACAGAAGAAGGGACCTGGTCACACTCTGGGTCCCCCAGGGCCACAGAGAAAGCTTGTGGGGCTCCCGTCCAGCCAGGGTTCCCGGGGGCCGCAGGAAAAACCATGGTCTCTGGGGGGGCACAGGGCTCTCTGCAGGAGGAAGCTCCCTCTGGGAGGGAGCCCTGAGATGTGAGTGGCCTGGGCTATGTGAGCTGAGGGCTCCAGGCCCAGGTGTGCTGGCACAAGCCATCAGGCCTGGAGGTGTGGCCGGCAGGACCCTCCCAAGGCAGAACCCTGTGTGCCCTTCCTCCTGCGCGCCCAGCTCAGTGCCTGGCCCATAGTAGGTGCTTCATGAATGTTTGCTGATATGTGAATTGCATGTGTCGTTAACAGATGTAGAGTGGAAACAGTACAGCTCACAGCCAAGTGCTGTGTAAATTGTAAAGCCTCATGCAAATGGGAGTCCTATCGCTGCCCCCGCAGAGCACAGGGCCTCAGGGAAGGGGCCATATCCTCCCCAGGGAAGACTAGAGGAGGGCGGAGGAGGGCGGAGGGATAAGTCAGTGCCAGGTACAGAGGGCGGCAGGAGAAGGAAGGACTAGTGACCAAGCCAGACACCCAGACGGGTGGGGACAACGAGCCCACTCATCAGTAGTGACCAGACCCAGGTAGAGGAAGAATGTCAGTCGGATGTGGAAATGAGGGAGGTGGATCTGAAGTCCCAGATGGTGCTGAGTCCCTACTATGTACAAGCTGGGTGCTAACACCCACTTCCCAGGAGGAGGGTCTGGGGCTCCAAAAGGGTTGGGGAAAAAGCTGTCCTCCCTTTGGGTCTGGGTGACCAAGACAAGATGGACTGTGGGTAAAGGTAGCAAGGAGTCTGCTTATCTAGGGACATTTGGGATTTATGCTCCAAGAAAGGGATCAAAATGGCTTTGGGGCAGGCACCATAGAGATTTGAGCTTGGGCCCAGGGGAGGAGGCCACCACTGCTCTTCCTGGCCCCACCTGCTTCTCAGGATACTACTAGCAACCCGGAAGCTGCCAGGGCGGGCCTGCCTGGCCATCAGGTTTTTCCGGTTTGGGCAAGAACATCTCCTTACACCCATTAAGATGCCCACCCACAGCTGAGCTGACGTAGAGATGGAAGGGGGGTTGGAGGCGGGTGGGGACAGGACGAGGGTCTGAGTTTGTGGACAGGCTTTAGTGGCAGGCATGTTTCTGGGGCCCCAGTTTCCCAGGTGGCAGGGGACCTAGCAGTCAATTCCCCACTGAGAACTGGCATCAAGGAGTCCAGCTCCTCCAGTAGCTACTGTGTGGCCCCAAGCGAGCTGCTGAATGCTAATAATAGCAGTTAACACCATAGGCGTGCCAGGTTCTGCTTTCAGCACTTTACATATTTTAACTGGTAAGGCAGGTGCTCTTGGTACCACCCCACTTTAGTAAGGAGAAAGAGTCATGCCGTTGGGAAGTAGCAAAGGATGCAAACTCAGGCCTTCAACTCTAGAGTCTGGATCTAAACCGGTGCTTCGAAACCTGGTGGTTTTTTTTTTAAAGTCCATTTTTAAGCCTCACAGACTAATACTTTATCAACCTGGCTCAGATGTCACAGCGTTGTCACATTGCTATACAAGTTTCTTTTCTCTTTCTTTCCCTCCCTCCCTTCCTCCCTCCCTTCCTTCCTTCCTTCCCTCCTTTTTTTGACAGAGTCTTGCTCTGTCACCTGGCTGGGGTATAGTGGCGCAATCTCAGCTCACTGCAACCTCCATCTCCCGGGTTCAAATGATTCTTCTGCCTCAGCCTCTGAGTAGCTGGGAGTACAGGGGTGCACCACCGCGCCCAGCTAATTTTTGTTTTTTCTAGTAGGGGCGGCATTTCACCATGTTGGCCAGGCTGGTCTTGAACCCCTGACTTCAAATGATCCACCCATTTCAGCCTCCCAAAATGCTGGGATTACAGGTGTGAGCTGCCGCGCCCAGCCAAGTTTCTAAGGCTTCCCTTATCTATTTGGAAGCAGTGCCAGAGCTCAAGGGCCATGCCGCGAGGAGCAATGTTCAAAAGCTCGTAACCTTTCTGTGCCTCAGTTTCCATATTTGTAAAACAGGGTGATGGCACCAGTACCAACCATAGGCTGCAGTCAGGATTAAATGACACACTGTACTGAAAGTTGGCCAGGCTGGCACTGTCACTCTCAGGGCAGCCAGCCAGTCTGTGAACGTCAGGTTTTGCCATCAGGAATAAGAGCCCACGCAGGTGCTGCCCATTCAGATGCCAGTGCAGAACCTGGCAGGGAACGTCCCATGACTTCATGCCTGGGAAGGGTTTTGTAAACTGTAGAGGGCTGTGGCTGTGTGAGCAGGCCTGCTCATTCTCTTGCCCAGCCTGTCTTTCGGAGTCCCAGAAGACCTTGTGTTTCCTTCTTCACTTTGGCACCCAGAGCTGGGGGCATTTGAAGGAGGGAACCCACCAACGCTCCCAGGGGCAGGCCCTGAGTACTTCAGAGCCAGGACACAGCCCAGCCCGTCCTTGCGTCAGCACAGGGAGGAGGGTGACTCTTGTCTCCTGGATGCGCACACATGAGTGTGTGTGGGCTTCACACAAGAAGCTTCTGGGCGTTTTGGTTTCAGGGGTCGGGGCTAGCATGGGGCGGGGTGGGGGTCCCATTCTTGGACCCAGCCCTTCCCTCTGTGACCCATCTGAGCTGCGTTTGTTTGCTGAGGAGTGGGTCATTCCAGGTGGCAGGAGTGTGATCCCAGAAAGAGGTTATCTACACTCTGATGAGGAGAGTTGGATCTTGTACTTCATTTAGGAATGCGGTCTTCTGAGCTACCTGGATGAGTTGTAAAATTTCAGAAAAGAGGTAGCATCTGTGACGAGACTTCTAGAGGCCCAAAGAAGATGCCTTTCCACCTCTCCAGCGTCCTCCTCAGGTCCTGGGGCCCAAGGGACCCTCACAGCCCCACAGGCACTGGGGTTGAGACTGCCCATTTCCTGGCAATCCAGGGGCTCCCATGTGGACAAAGGACTTGAGCTAGAACCTTCCGTGGGACTGGGTCCATTCCCAGCATCTCTGTCCTTCCTCACACCTGATTTCATTACTTTTTCCAAGTGTTCATCCTTTCCCAACTCCTTCATGGGATTTAGATATTTTTAGTGATAGTGAGAACATGCCAAATATTTAGGGGCTCTGGGTGACTCATATTGTATGTGTACATATATTGTGGTATAAAAGCTAAAACTGACCGTTTATCAGAAGCCAGCCCCCAGCTCCAGGTGTATCCCCTTGCATTATCTTATTGAATCTTCTTCCCCATCCTGTGGGGAAGGCAGCTGTTACCCCCATTTTACAGTTGAAAAAACAGAGGCCCTGAGAGATGAAGTAACTTGCCCAACACAGTAGAGCAAAGAGGTGGCCATGCCAATTCTAGAGCTTCCCATTGCTGAGGGGCCCCACCCTGCCTCCATGGCCTGCCCCAAGGGACCTCAACCCCACAGGCAGTCGCACCCCAGGCAGAGGGGATGGAAACCCTCACACTACTAGTCACGGCCAGGCATTTACTAGTTTTATTATCATCCCCTCTGCTAAAGTCACTTTCGCCCTTGGTCACACGTGCGTTTGGATTCCAGCATCTGGGACACATGGCCCAGAGCCCACCACCCTGCAGATAGGGCTTCCAAGCTCCTACAGGTCATCCTCTGTGATCCAGATTGGAGAGGAAACTAGTTCCTGCTCTGGGCTGAACCGACCACGTTGGGTACCCTCCCCGCTGACATCCATGGTCCTGCCCTTGAGACCCTCTTCTGCCTCCCCTTCCCAGGCCCCACTGTCCTCTGGTTCTCCTCCCGCCTCTCCTCTACCCTGCATCCAACAGGCTGCCTTGGCCTTCTCCTCTGTGAGCTCCTGGTAATGTACAGACCCAGGAGCTCCTGGCTGGGATGCCCATCATGCAACTCCTGCCTTCTCTGAACCTCTTATCTGAGGCGTGCATCTCCCTCCAGCTCGACTGCAGGGTCAAGTGTGGGTACCCGAGCTTCCGCCCCTTGCATAGGTCCTACCCCTCGGCTCACTACATGAAAGTATCGTTGTCAGGTGACTGAGGAAGGCATGGCTTTTCACGCCGCTCCTGCCTGCCTCTATGAGAGCCTGTGTGGACGGCAGCATGTGTCTGATGTCTGCGTGTATACGCTATCAGCTGATATGCTGCACCAGCCGTCCCTCCCCCCAGGAGATACACGAAGGCATTACGTGAATGAGAGAGGCATTCTTTACTCCTCCTGGCATAAATCCGTACTCGAGCTGGGTGTGTGGGTGACTGCAAAATAAATGTTGATTACAGTAGTGGCTTCGGGAGGCAGCCACTGCCAGGGGCTCTGCTGGCATGGAGGCCCAGGGAGGAGTCATAACGCTGCTGTGAGAACAGAGAAGGCTTGTGCCCAGGCCATACTCTTCGCCTGCCCTCAGACCTCAGCACCTTCCCTACCTCCTGCGCTTCTGTCCGCTTTCCCTTCCTTTCTCCATCTTGTGCTTCCAGCCTGGGCAGGCCCTCCTCTCTGGCTGGGTCTGTGGGGGAAGGGGTCTTCCTAACCAGCTTCTCTTTTCTCTAGACCTCCCCATACCCCTCCACCCAACCTTTGGGTAATAAACACCACAGATCATACTCATTTGTCTAATGGGTTCAATTAAACCCCCTAACAACTCCAGGAAGTGAGAACCATTATCTCATACCACAGATGAGGAGACTGAGGCACACACAGACCAAGGTATGAGTGATGGGGCCAAACTGCATTCTGACTCTGTGGCCCATGGCCTGAGTTTATCGCCTCCTAACGTGCCCATTTATATGGAAGAACATTCCTGATCCCTTAAATCTTTTTTTTTTTTTTTTTTTTTTTTTTTTTTTTTTTTTTT
>NW_016823089.1:177352-245324 GCF_001698545.2 Rhinopithecus bieti | reverse complement strand
TTTTTTTTTTTTTTTTTTTTTTTTTTTTTTTTTTGAAGCACATTTATTTACTGCTATTTCCTATCTGATACTTTCCACTACTACTTTGTGGTTCTTAATCTTGTCTCTAGCCAAATTGTGAGGTCCTGAGACTGGGGATCTTTGTGCCTCGCCAGCACCCAGCACCAGCCTGGCTGGATGATAGGAACAATAATAATAGCAATCGCACAGGCTGGGGCACCGTGGCTCATGCCTGTAATCCCAGCACTTTGGGAGGCCAAGGTGGGCGGATCACTTGAGGTCAGGAGTTGGAGACCAACCTGGCCAACATGGTGAAACCCCATCTCTACTAAAAATACAAAAATTAGCCGGGTGTGGTGACACACACTTATAGTCCCAGCTACTTGGGAGGCTGAAGCAGGAGAATCTCTTGACCCTCGGAGGCGGAGGTTGCAGTGAGCCAAGATGGCGCCACTGCACTCCAGCCTGGGTGACTCAGCCAGACTCCGTCGCAAAAAAAAAAAAAATTAGCAGTCACTCCCAGTAGCTGGATCCTTACTATGCACCAGCCCTTAGGAAACACATCATTTCCCTTATGTCCTTTATCTTAAAAGTACAGGCAGACTAGGAGTGGTGGTTCACACCTGTAATCCCAGCACTTTGAGAGGCCGAGGTGGACTGATCACCTGAGGTCAGGAGTTCAAGACCAGCCTGGCCAACATGGCAAAACCCCGCCTCTACTAAAAATACAAAAATTAGCTGGGTGTGGTGGCGTGCGCCTGTAATCCCAATTATTTGGGAGGCTGAGGCAGGAGAATTGCTTGAACCAGGGAGGCAGAGGCTGCAGTGAGCTGAGATGGCACCACTGCACTCCAGCCTTGGCAACTTCGTCTCAAAATAATAATAATAATAATAATTAATAAATAAATAAAAGCAGAGGCATTTAAGTTAGACCCAACTCCACTTATTCTCTGGTGTACCTGGTGACCGTGGGTGAATCGCTCAACTCCTATGCTCTGGTTTCCTCCTCTGTAAATAGGTTTTGTTGTCAAGATTACGTGCTGTATAAAAATGATCTCAATAGGCACAACTCCAGGCTGAAAGGAAGGGCGCAGTGATTAGACCCTTCTCCTGTCACTATACAGACAAGGAAACCAAATCCCAGGGAGGAGGTTGAGACACTTGCCTGAGGGTATGCAGCTCCTAAGTGGCAGAGCTGGGGCTGGAGGACAGGTCTGCTGGGCTGAGAACCATGTACCTCTCCCTCCTACCACTTACAGAGGAAGGGGCTGTCCTTCCCCGTTTCCTCCCCACCTCTGCTGCTTCTCATCTCCCCCTCCTCAGACCCTGCCCCTGGGGTCCAGGAGGTGCTGAGCCAGCCTTTTAGTGGAGGACTACCAATACCATAGCCTCCTCCCTGGCCTGATCCCTGGCACAGCAATACTTCTCACCTGCAGCCAGACACTCACACAGCTCGAGGGCTTCTGAAGACCTAGGGCCCCTTTCTTTATCCCCATGTGACATTTTTTTTTCGCAGGGGATCTCTTCTCTTGGTCATTTTGAGATGCTGGGGCCACAACCATAATCGGTTTGCTTCATTTTCTGCAGTCAATCTCCATTCCCGGATCTTTGTTTCTCCTGTCATTTCTGATCGCTCGAGATTAAACACAGCAATGGAGAAGCCAGGATGAGGCTGAGCTAAGGAGGACTCGGAGTGATGTGACCTCACTCCTCCCAAGAACACAGGAAGAAGAGGAGTAAATGGGGAAGAATGTGATTATAATCCGCTCCAATCCTGCCCTTATCTTTTACTGGCTCTGTGACTTAGACAAATCATAGCTTCTCTAAGCCTCAGTTTGCTCATCTGTAAAATGAAAACTAAAATGTCTATCTTGGACTGGGTTAAGTGGCTCACGCCTGTAATCACAGCACTTTGGGAGGCTGAGGTGGGCAGATCATCTGAGGTCAGGAGTTCGAGACCAGCCTGGCCAACATGGTGAAACCCCATCTCTACTAAAAATACAAAAACACTAGCCAGGTGTGTTGGCGCATGCCTGTAATTCCAGCTACTCAGGAGGCTGAGGCAGGGGAATCGCTTGAACCAGGGAGGCGGAGGTTGCAGTGAGCTGAGATCATGCCACTGCATTCCAGCCTGGGCAACAGAGAGAGACTCTGCCTCATAAGATAATAATCATAAAAATAAAATAAAATAAAATGTCTATTTCCCTGGGACAGCCTGTCTCTTGTGCCTGATCCATAATATGAGCTCAGTAAATGATGACTGAAAAGAAATTAGAAAGAGCTGGCAACCTTTCATTCTGCCTTAAACTTGGGGCACAGAGACATGGGTGGGAAAGCCCGTGAATTTTGCTTCCTTTACTCAGAGGCAATTTAGGAACATAGAAGAGTGAATTGTGGAGAATTGGTGAACCTCACCATCCTGTTTGGAGTGAGGGAGCTGCGCACCCTGAGCATTTGTTGGGTGCCTCAGCCTGGGGCCAGGCCCTGTGTCTCATTCACACAATGCAAGGTAGGGCCTGAAGAGGCAGCATGGGGCCGTGAATGGTTGGGTTTCCCTGGACAGCAGTGAACTTTTTTTTTTTTTTTTTTTTGAGACATGGTCTAACTCTGTCACTCGGGCTAGAGTGCAGTGGTGTGATCATGGCTCACTGCAACCTCGACCTCCCAGACTCAAGCCATCCTCCCAGTCAGCCCCCCGAGTAGCTGTTACTACAAGCTCGTGCCATATGGCCTGTTAATATTTTGTAGAGATGGGGTTTCACAATATTGCCCAGGGTGGTCTCGAACACCTGAGCTCAAGTGATCCTCCCGCCTTGGCCTCCCAAAGTGCTGGGATTATAGTTGTGAGCCACTGCGCCAGTCAGCAGTGAATTCCTGCCTGGGGCTGGTCATGGGGGATTTCTGCACCTGGCCACCCCCTGTTCTAGATCCTGCCCTTGCTTCATCCTGAGGGAGGTGCTGGCTTCTCCCCTATCCTGACCTCAGGGAAGCAGGGCCAGACTCTCTGGGATGCCTCCTCCCAGGGAGCCCCCCCCAACACACACTTCCCACCCATGTGTTTTCTTCCTCCCCTCCCTAGGTGAGGTCAATAGAGAAGCTTCCCTGTGGCAGGCAGGGGTCCATTCTGGGGTTTGTCTCCCCTCTCCTGGCCCCCGTAGGGAGTCTGACCCTTAGAGATGACTGAGAGAGAGAAGGCCGGGACTGATCTGGAGAAGCCCTGGCTGATGGAATGGGGTTTCTTTTTCCCTCCTTTCTTCCTTCTTTTCTTTTTTATTTTTAAGCAAGAGATAAATAAATGTCACCCTGAGATGACAAGAGAACATTGAAGGAGATAAAAGGAGAGTAAAAGGGAGCGAGAGAGCAGAGGCAGAGGACAGAGGGGGATTTGGACTGTACACTGCGATGAGGGGAGAGATGAAAGAGGGAAGAAAGAGATGAGATGGGAAGGCAGGACTGAGTGGCGGAGCGGAGGATGGGGTTGCCACGGAAACCGAAGGAGGGGAGGAATGGAGGGAGAGGAAGATGGGATGGAGAAGGCGGAGGGTTTGGTGCAGGAGGGGTCTGAGGCGAGGCTTGGTGAGGAGGAAGGGAAGCCATGAGGGGCTCCCAGGTGTGAATTAGGCCCCGGTGTGGGAAAACAGTTTGGCACAGGAGGAAGACAAGACCCAGAAAGCCCATCCCTGGCAGCTGAGGTAGAGAGGGCTGGGTCTCAGCCCTGGGCCTGCTCTATCCTGCCTGCGGGGAACTGCCTCAGTTTCCACGTGTGTATAGTGGAAATGGTACGCCCCATCCCAGAGGACTGCCCTGCGGGCTAGAAATGGTGTGCTTTCATCCCAGGCCCTGATGAAGTTCAAGCCCAGTGAATGGTCCTATTGTTACTTCCTTTGATTCTTATCTTTGTCCCCTTGAACTTGTGAGCTGAAGTTGTGTCTGTTTTTCCCGTTACATAAAGCTGGTGATCTCTGGGTCCAGGATAGTGTACTTGTTTGGGGAACAGATGTGCTTCTTTGCTTCCGGACTTGGAGGAAAGATGTGGAGCCCTCTGGAAACATGAGGCCTGCTGTCCCTCCCCCTCAGAACAGGAACTGGCCCTAAAGCTCAGGGAGAAGAGGCGGGCAGGGTCTATCTGGCTGCTGTCCAAAGCTGGGCTTAGCAAGGGGCCTCTTTTTTCTTTGCCCTTGAATATGGGTGTTCTCAAAAGGGCAAAAATTTATTCTATCTGTGTACTCTGCTAGGGATGCAGTAGTGAGCAAACAGGCAAGGTCTCTGCCCTTGGAGAGTGTAATCTAACTGGGATGTCAGAATCTAACTGGGATGGTAGCTATTAGGCAAGTAATTCTATAAATAAATAAATCATTAACAAATGATTAAAAGTTAAAATAAGGTCCAGGAAGGAAAAGTATGAAACTTGAGACTGCTCAGGACCTGGGGTCTAGACCTGGTCAGGGTGGGGCACGGGGTCAGGGCAAGTTTCCTGAGGAAGTGATACCTGGGCTGAAAGTTGAAGGGAGAAGAATGAGGAAGAGCATTCCAGGTAGGGGACAGCATATGTGAAGAGGTTGTGTGCAGGCAAGGTCTATTAAAGAACATGGATGAAGTCCATGTGGCTTCACATGGAGAGAGGGGACAGCACGCTGTGGACTTGTCATGGAGGCAGGGACCAACCAGGCAAGTTCTGGAGGCCTTTGGTGAGCTGTTTGGCTTGATTGCAAGAGCAATAGGAGGTGACTGGGATGTGGAACAGGTGGGATGTCGTGACCGATTGGTACAAGCACAAGGCTTGCTTCAGTCTTCTCTCTTTTGACTGATTATTAGCATCCTAGGGCAAGGGACAGCTACGTGGCAGAACTCTTGAGAGCTACGTGGCAGAACTCTTGAGAGCTCAAAACATTTCCATCAGGTGGGTTTGAATGGTGGAAATTCCTTGCCCCATACAATTTCCTGTGCACACCTTCACGGCCTCCACACAGTAGAAGGTAAACACCCTGGTGGGAGAGCCTGAGTTGGGGGGTGACCCCCATGTTTGACATGGATGGAAGGAAACACAAGGAGTCAAGAGCTCCAGAGGCATGGTGGCTCACGCCTGTAATCCCAGCACTTTGGGAGGCCGAGGCGGGCAGACCACCTGAGGTCAGGAGTTCAAGACCAGCCTGGGAAACACAGTGAAACCCCATCTCTACTAAAAGAATACAAAAATTAGCCAGGCATGGTGGTGCATACCTGTGATCCTAGCTACTTGGGAGGCTGAGGCAGGAGAATCGCTCTGCTACTGGAGGTTGCAGTGGGCCAAGATCACACCACTACATTCCAGCCTGGGCAACAGAGCAAGGCTCCATCTAAAAAAAAAAAGCCAGACGCAGTGGTCACGCATATAATCCCAGCACTTTGGGAGGCCGAGGCGGGTGGATCTCCTGAGGTCGGGAGTTTGAGACCAGCCTGACCAACATGGAGAAACCCTGTCTCTACGAAAAATACAAAAAAAATTAGCTGGGCTGTGGTGGTTCATGCCTGTAATCCCACCTACTCTGGAGGCTGAGGCAGGAGAATCGATTGAATCCGGAAGGCAGAGGTTGCGGTGAGCCGAGATCACACCATTGCACTCCAGCCCAGGCAATGAGAGCAAAACTCAGTCTCAAAAAAAAAAAAAATCAAGAGCTCCAGATTAGTCCTCACTGAGGGGTGGGGGCCTTGGGGTCTTTGTTTCCATATCTGTAAAATGATGGCATTGGACAGGAGAGTCCCCAAAGTTCCTTTCAGCCCTGCCGGTGAAGATTCTAAGACCCAGAGCCAAAGTGGCTGAAGCAAAGGGTCTTCAGCAAGGCCACCATCCTGCCATGGGAGAGCCAAGCGTCCCTCCCTTGCAGTAAAGAAACACGCATGCGTTTACTGGGCATGTGAGCTTCGAGGTGGGAGGATCAGGCCCATGGCTTCTGGGATCCTGGTGTCTTCAGATCACAGGCGGCGCATTACTCCTGTACTTAGCATCAAAGAAAACCTACCATGGGCTTTTTATGCAGCTCTGCAGGCAGCCCAGCATTTGCCCACAGTAATTTGTGCAGCAGACGCCCTGTTAGTTTAGGCAGGCTCATTTCTATAAGAACCAGAGGCCCACCCAACTCACCTCAGGGCTAACGGGGGTTGATTTCCAGTGAGGGTCCCCCAGGTTAGGGGCAGGGGCCGGGCACCATCTGGAATCCAGGTGCCTTCTGGGATCAGCGTTCCCTTGGGCTCTCCTCAGACACCCACCCCGCCACCACCACTTGCCCAGGCTCTCTGCCTCTTCGCGTTTTGGCCTCACTCTACCCCATGGCGCTCCTTTGTGTGTTCTTTGCCCATCTGCTCCTGTGGTTGATGGACGACTGAGGCTTAATGCAGAGCCATGTTTCCAAGAGAGGAAAGTTTGGCTCAAGTTCTTTCAGGGGATGGGGAGGGCCAGGCCATAGGTCTGGGCCCAACTTCTGTATGAACTGCCCTAGATGGTAGGGGTGTGCTATGCTTGGAGGTATGCTATGCTATGCCAGGGGTGGAAGTGGGGCAGCTGCCATCAGGGGAAGGTGAGGAAGAAGGCACCTGGTGTGGGGAGGGGCCTCCCGCTTGATTTACCAGGCAAGGCCAGGTCACTGATAGTATGCATCAACTCTTGCTAATTAATTTCAAGAGGCCGGGCACGGTGGCTCACGCCTGTAATCCCAGCACTTTGGGAGGCCAAGCTGGGTGGATCACTTGAGCCCAGAAGTTTGAGACCAGCCTGGGTAACATGGCGAAACACCGTCTCTACTAAAAAATCCAAAAATTAGCCAGGCGTGGTGGCGCACTCCTGTAGTCCCAGCTACTCAGGAGGCTGAGGCACAAGAATCGCTTGAACCCAGAAGGTGGAGGTTGCGGTGAGCTGAGATCATGCCACTGCACTCCAGCCTGGGTGACAGAGCAAGACTAAATAATAATAATAATTTGGAGAATCAGAATCACTTGAGAAGCCTCTAGAAAATCCTGTGTCCAAGCCCTGAACCCAGAGATTCTGGTTTAACTGGTCTAGAGTGAGACCCTGGTATTGGCATTCTAATCAAACAATACCAGTTCTGGAACTCTGTGGACCCAGGGTCTCTGTCTTCACAAGAGTTTGTGTCTGAGAAGTCACATCAGAATAGTTCAGGCCTTGCCATGGGGGCTCCACTCCTCATTTCCTTGGGTTTTAGGATCACTGTGACCTCTTAGAGGAGGGAGATCCTCACACAGGGGCCACCCTGTGGCAGTCAGGCCCACCTCAGCCCTCAGCTTATAGAAGCAGAGGCATGGCTCCCAGGTCAGGTGTAGGTGCACCTGGGCCTCGGGGGTGGATCAAGAGAGCTACCGTCGTCAGAGCAGGCCCTGTAGGAGGGGCTCTCTCTCCTGGGAGGGCGTCAGGTGAGAAAGAACTCAGAGCTCCTGGGCCTGAGCTCCTGGAGACTCTGCCATTAGGGGAAGGCAAGGAAGAAGGTACCTGGGGTGGGGAGGGCCTTCTGGCTTGATTCACCAGACAAGGTCAGGTCACTGAGAGTGTGTCTGTTCTTGCTAATTAATTTGGAGAGGCCCTTCCCTATGCTGCCTGGAGACCACTCCAAGGAGGAGGCAGGACTGTCCTGGGAGTGAGGTGCACAGAGAAGAGCAAAGCCTTGGTAGAACTCTCAGGCAAGGATTTACCTCTCCATTTCACTTACTGCATTCAGTCTTGGTCCCTTGGTGACTGTCAGCTTCCTTCTCTTCCCTTTTCTGTACCCTGGTGTCTTTCTCTAGAGACATTCCCCCGCTGGGCCCCCTCTGTTCCTCTGCAGTCACTCTATAGGGGGGGCCTGGCTGTGGGGGGAGATGATCCACAGTGTGATCGTATCAGTCAGGGTTCTAGAGAGAAATAGAACCAGTAGGAGATACTATATATATATACACACACATATATATATATACACACACACACACATACGTACACATGCACACAGATATATATACAGAGAGGTCTCTTTTAAGGACTTGGCTCCTGTGATTGTGGGGGCTGGCAAGTCCAAAATCTGCAGGGCATACCTGGGGGCTGGAAACTCAGACAAGATTCATATGTCAAGGCAGAATTCTTTCTCTGGGAAACCTCAGTGTTTGTCCTTAAGGCCTTCAACTGATTGTTTGATGCCCACCCACATTATGGAGAGTCATCTGCTTTTCTTAAAGTCAACCAATTGTAAATGTGGGTCACATCTACAAGATACCTTAATAGCAACATCTAGCTTAGCCAAGCACACAGCCAGGCACCATAGCTTAGCCAAGATGACGCACAAGATTTACCATCACAGTGATGGTCTCAGGCTGGGAGAATGGTCCTCATCCTGCCCTCGTGTACTTCAAGGGAGGCAGTGCCTGCACTAAATCCTCAAAGATGATGGGAAATTCACCCAGTTCGAGGGAAGGGCAGTCCTGGCAGGGCAATCAGCCTGTGCAGAGGCCCCGAGATAGGGAACATCAGTGAGTTGGGGGCAGAGGGGCCATGGAGCCTGCCTGGGAGCCATCTTGGCCAGCAAATGAAGGCATGGGCAGTGTATCCCACCTACCAAAAGGCTGTGGGGGCTGCAGGACTGGAGACCTGCATTCTAGTCCTTACTCCCTCACTGTCTCACTGTGTGACCTTGGACCATTCCCTTCCCCTCCCTGGGTCTCAGTTTCCTTATCTGTTAACAGGGCTGGGCACGGTGCGCATCACGGTGATTTGTGGGTTGGTGGCCCTGTGTCAGGGGCCCAGCCACCAGAGGCAGGGCTCAGTGAATCTGTCCATAGAGAAAGGGGAACCAAGGCAGAGACAGGATCCCAGGAGGAAGAGACTCTGGAGCTTCCCCTGCCCCTCCCTGTGCGGGTGGCAGCTCCCTGGGCCCCTGGCTCCTGAGGCCTGTGGGCTGGGCAGAAGTGAGACTGTGGCAAGGGGCCCCGAGGTGTGCACAGGCCTCCCAGCTCTCGCTTCCTCTTCCCTTCTGCGCATGCGAGCAGAGTTTCCCTTGAAGCCTCCTGCGAGGAGGACAACAGGGGAAACCAAGAGGCTGGTTTCCTTAGGCGGTGAAATCCCATGCATGTTTTTCATAGCTGTGTACAGGCCTAGAACTTCCTCTTCTCCTCCCACCTGGTTACCTGTCCCACCCACTCCAGCTTCAGCCTCTTCAGCCCCAGGGCCCTGGACTCCGAGGGGCAAAAGGCCCCTCGTCACATCCTGGAGGACTTGAATGCCAGACCCAGGGTCAGGAGTCCCCTCCCTGCTCTTGCTCTATTGGGTCCTGAGCTGCCTCCATGGGACCCAGCACTCAGTCCTGTCCCCACTCCACCCCCATACTGCAGCCCCCACATCCCAGAGATCCTGGTGCTTCATGTGGACTGATCTCATACAAGTCAACTCCCCAAGGGTGAGAACTTTAATTTGCCCCTTCTATGTATCCACAAGCAAGCACCTAATAGGTGCTTAGTAAATGTGCATTAAATCAGTGGCTCAAGCCTGGCATAGTGGCTTATGCCTGTCATCCCAGCACTTTGGGAGGCCAAGGTGAGAAGATCACTTGACCCCAGAAGTTCAAGACCAGCCTGGGCAACTTAGCAAGACTCCACCTCTACAGAAACAATGTAAAATTAGACAGGTGTGGTATCATATGCCTTTAGTCCCACCTACTTGGGAGGCTGAGGTGGGAGGATCGCCTGAGCCCAGAAGTTTGAGGCTGCAGTGAGCTATGATGGCACCACTGCACTCCAGCCTGGACAACAGAGGAAGACCCATCTCTTAAAAAAATAAAAAGTTGGCCGGGCGCGGTGGCTCACGCCTGTAATCCCAGCACTTTGGGAGGCCGAGACGGGCGGATCACGAGGTCAGGAGATCGAGACCATCCTGGCTAACCCGGTGAAACCCCGTCTCTACTAAAAAATACAAAAAAAAACTAGCCCAGCGAGGTGGCGGCGCCTGTAGTCCCAGCTACTCGGGAGGCTGAGGCAGGAGAATGGCGTCAACCCGGGAGGCGGAGCTTGCAGTGAGCTGAGATCCGGCCATTGCACCCCAGCCCGGGCGACAGAGCCAGACTCCGTCTCAAAATAAATAAAAAATAAAAAATAAAAAGTCAGGCCGGGTGCGGTAGCTCAGCCTGTACCCAAGACAACATATAATAGAGAGAGACACAGACGGTTGTGGACACCATAGAAGGATCAGGAGTATTCGAGACCAGCCTGGCCAACATGGCAAAACCTTGTCTCTATTAAAAATATAAAAAAATTAGCCGGGCATGGTGGTGGGCACCTGTAATCCCAGCTACTTTGGAGGCTGAGGCAGGAGAATTGCTTGAACCCAGGAGGCAGAGGTTGCAGTGATCCAATATCACGCCACTGCACTCCAGCCTGGGCAACAGAGTGAGACTCTGTCTCAAAAAAATAAATAAATAAATAAAAAGTCAGAGGTTCAGCTGCAGGGCTGGAGACTGCAGTCTCTGAGCAACCTGGTAATTCAAGGCCAAGGTGAGGGAGACAACAGGCAAATCTGTCCTTCCAGCATAAGTTCGAGGCACTGCTGAGGCTGTGTCAGGGAGCATGGGCTCACTGGGCCCTCAGGAAATAGTCATCAAATTACATGGATCGGGGTACTTGGTGATGTCCCACGCCTGGCCTGGCAGAAGCCCCAGACTTCTGTCTGTTGGTTGTTTTGTTTGTTTGTTTTTTCTTTATTTCTATACTTTTTTTTTGTTTTGTTTTTTGAGACAGGGTTTCACTCCAGTCACCCAGGCTGGAGTGCAATGGCGCGATCTCAGCTCACTGCAACCTCCGCCTCCCGGGCTCAAGCGATTCTCCTGCCTCAGCCTCCTGAATATCTAGGGCTACAGGCATGCCACCATGCTTATCTAATTTTTGCTTTTTTTTTTTTTTTTTTTTTTTTTTTTTTTTTTTTTTTTTTGTAGAGACGAGAGCTCATCATGTTACCCACGCTGGTCACAAACTCCTGAGCTCAAGTGGTCCGCCTGCCTTGGCTTCCCAAAGTGCTGGGATTACAGGTGTGAGCCACTGCACCCACCCTTCAGTTGGTGTTTGAGATCTCCCTAGTGGTGGGAATTAGTCAGAGTATCCAGGTGGCCACAAGGTCCTGTTGGTTCTTCCTTCAGAATGGCTCCTGTCGTGCCAGACCAGGTTTTGGGTGTCTTCACCTACTCTCTGCCCTGAGATCTGTGTCCCAAGGGACACCAGCCACCCTGATCCCACCCGATCCTCCCCTGCTCCTAGAGCAGGGGTGTGATGGGGTCCCCATGAGAGGAAAGGAGCACTCTTGTGAGCAGTGTGGGATGAGAGGAGGTGCTGTCACAGCTTGGGGAAGGGACCCTGGCAACCAGCAGGTAGGTCAGTAGTTTGCCCGCCTCCGCGTTCCAAGTAGGCTCTTGTGCCCATTTTACAGATCAGGAAACAGACACGTGGAGGAGGCCAGGTGACTTGCCCAGCCTTTACAGGACCCATGAGGCAAAGCCATAGAAGTCACAGTGAGAGATTCCAGAGCTCTGAGGAGCCTGTGTCTCTGCTTGGGTGGGGAAGGTCCCCTGCCGGCCCCCAGACGATGAGTCTTTGTTCCCTCCCCAGGGGCTGGCCTGGCCCTCAGGCCTGGGAGATGGAGGTGCTGAGCCCTGGGAAATAGGGCAGTCCTGGGCTTCCAGTGTCACTGCACGCCCCTCCCCCTCCCGCCTTTGTTTCTTGGCCTCCACAGCCTCATTCTCTCTCCCTCCCCCTCACTCAGGCTCCTCCTCTGCTCCCCCTTCCCTGTCTCTTCATTTCTTCTCTCTCTCTCCCTTTCTCTCTCTCTCTCTGATATGGCCTCCCTTCCCCCACTCCCAGCACAACTACAATCAGGCAGCTCATCTGCGTCTCTATTTCCCCGCCTTTCACATTGACTTTCTCCCCACCCTGGGGACCAAGGGCATCCTGGTGGGAGGCCACGCCACATCCCAGCCAGTGGACGCCCCTCATCTCGCCAGCCTGGGGCAGTCTGAGCTCCCCTTTCTCCTGGACCTGGGGGGAGCTTTTGTTCTGAGTCCTCAGCACAAGTGGTGGAAGAGGCCCTGCTCTAAGAAGGGAGGGGCCACAGTAGGGCCCCAGGCAGATGACAGAGGGGCCTTGGGGTGGGTGGGGAGGCAGCCCTGGCACACAGGTGACACACACCTGGCAGGCTCTCTTCCTGCCCTGGACGGCCCTGTGCCAGGACATAAACAGAAGGGTTTAGCCTGGGAGATGGAACCAGAGCCGGTGAGGAGACACGAGCCACAATGCTGGCCCAGGAGGAAGAAGAACAGAGCGATACCGGGGCTCCCCACTCCTCATTTCCGTGTGTCATAGCCAGGCAGAACACACATGCGAAACACAGGTAAATTAGATTCCCTCCTCAGCAGAGCCCCTTCTGCACACACGCACGCACGCATGCAGAGCCTGCCTGGCGTCCCCAGTGAACAAGACAACATGGACACAGGGCCTGCCCCCATAAGCCCCACAAAGTGAGCATTACAGGGTGGTGTGTGTTCTACTCAAGCAAGTGTCCAGACCAGTGTAAAAGAAAGCATGGGGCCAACTGCCCAGGTGGGCGGTGGCTCAATGAAGACTTCTAGTAGAAGGAGAGACCCCAGTTCCCCCAACCGGCTGAGGCCCTGGACCAGCCAGCCAGGAAGGAGCCCAAGGCTTCGTGTTGCAGTTTGCCCAGGTCTTGCCTATGTGCCCCTGCTGGCCCGTAGTGACCCAGGACAGCTCCTGAGAACTGAGGAGCTGGGCTCAGATGTGACCTCTGCAGGTGCATAGCTGCAGGAGCACAGATGGGACCCGCTGTGGGGCTAGACGGGCCTGGCTGCAGACCCAGCTCTCCCTTCATTGATGAGGCACTCGAGAGTATGTTACTCAAGCCTGGGTTTCCTGGGGCATGAGGTGGGGAGCGCACTACCCCACCCCTGCCCCCCGGGTTGTTTCTAGTATTAAATGACTCACTGGGGACCTGGTAACTCTCTGTAATGAGAAGCTGTAGCTCTTCCGTGGTGTTCGTCGTCAGTTGTTGGCAGCTCTCTGTGCCGCTCTCCTGTCCCCACTTAGGCACAAACCCTCAAGAGCAAGGACTCTGGGTTAGTCCCTTTCTATAGCCAAGCACAGGCTCCTGAGACAGACGCACCTTCTCAAGTCCAAACTACCTGTTCATATGGGAAGGGGTTTGCTTCTGGTGTCCTGGTGTGACTATAAGGAATGGCTCCTTGTAGAAGGGATCCCGGTGTGGACAGTCAGCTCCATGGTTACCCTTGCTGTAGGGAACCACATTTCAGCTCCCATGGGCAGTTCGTTGGCTGACATTTTTGCCCTCTCCTCGCCTCTAAAGCAGTGTTAACTGTTTCCTTGTGCCCGCGCTCGAGGTTGGCAGGAGGGGGCTGATGCCTGGTATTAGGCTGCAGGGGAAAGGAGAGGAAAGGGAACTAATGACACTGACATTCTCATCTCACTGTCCCATGAGTCAGGAGCCTTTTCCCTCCATAGAGATGAGAATCACCTGATGTCACACGGCTAGTAGACAGCAGGGCCTAGATTGAACTCAGCATCCAGGGCCAAGGGGGAAGCACTGGCTTGGCCACTGATGCTCAGTTCCTCCTTCTTGCTGGTCCTGCCTTTGGGGAAGTTTACAAAAACTGCTGAACACATCATTTGCCCAAACCCCACAACAGACAGGAGGGTTGCCACTGGGTGCTGTGTCAGACAGACCATAGTGACAGGAGGCAGCCACATTCCTCAGCATGCTCTACAAACCTGACAGTGGCTGCAGGGCACTGGGGGTGGCTGTGGTGGGCCCCGAGGGGCAGGACCCCTACCTCATTCACCTTGCTGTCTCCAAGCACAAGCCCTAACCCATAGCAGGGATTTAGCAGCTATTTATTGTACAAATGAATGAATGAGTTCTCAGTCTCTAGCAGTTGTCCTCAGAATCACTTAAGCTTTGCTGAATTTGGGGCCCAAGAATGGAAACATCTCTTGGCTCTGTGACTTTTTTCAGAAAAGGCTTCTCCCAGAGATCTGGGCAGATAATAATGGGGTTTTTTTTGTTCGTTTTTTTTGTTTTGTTTTGTTTTGTTTTTGTTTTTTCCTTTGAGACAGAGTCTTGCTGTGACGCCCAGGCTGGAATGCAATGGTGTGATCTCTGCTCGCTGCAACCTCCGCCTCCTGGGTTCAAGTGATTCTCCTGCCTTAGACTCCCAAGCAACTGGGATTACAGGCACTTGCCACCATGCCCGGCTAATTTTTGTATTTTTAGTAGAGATTGGGTTTCACCATATTGGCCAGGCTGGTCTCGAACTCCTGACCTCAAGTGATCCGCCCGCCTCAGTCTCCCAAAGTGCTGGGATTACAGGTGTGAGCCACCATGCTCCGGCCAATAGTGATTCTTTACAGTTGGTTAGGGCTTTATAATGAACCAAGCCGCTTCACTTGTGTTAGGACCCTGGGCTCTCACAACCTTTCCATGGGTGAGTGTTTTCATCCCTGTTTTTCAGATGGGGAAACTGAGCCACTGGTGTGACTTTGCTTAGTCACTTGCAAGTGACTGAGCTGGGACTCCAGGTCCTCGCTGACTGCATTTCCCAGCAGCTGGACATTGGGGTGGGGTGTGGTGGTTTGGAAGCAGGGTTAGCCCCTCCAGCTTATTTCAGATGCACCCTGACCCCCAGGCCGAGGTTTCCTTCTATCTGATCCCTTCCACGAGAGCCTCACTCTAAGCTTAATAGTTTAATCTTTGGTGTCCGTTTCAAGGAGGCTGAATTCCTGTCTGGGGTATTTTTAGCCGTCCTCAGGAAGGGGAAGCTCCGCTGGGCGCTGGGGGGAGGGGGACGCCTTGCCCAGAGCCGGTTTCCTAAGGAAGGGCTGCTGACCGTGTGCCTGACCGTAGCTGTGGGAGAAGCTGGTAGTTGGTTGGTTGGGAGCCCTGGGAGCAGCGCAGGCGAGAGTCACCCCAGTAATGCCATCCCCCCTCCTCTGATGTGCCAGGTGTTGAACCAGGGCAAGGGGTATAGACCCAGGAGGAAGTCGCCACCCCCTATGGGCACACTGCCTGGCGTGCTGCAGTCCTTGGAAGCCTGGAGAGGGCACGAGGGCAGGCCGGGAGAGCCAGGGAGGCCCCAGGAGCAGGTGGACCTCGAGCCATGCCTCGGAGGCTGGTGGGAGGAGCAGAGGTCAATGGGGTTGGGAAAAGCCTGCCCCAGGTGGGAAGACCCATGGGTGCAAAGACCAGGCTCCACAGAGGGCTCACGGAGCAGGTGCCTCCATATGTGGCACAGCGAGGGAAGAGGCTGCTGTGCTGGGGGTTTGTACCTGGGCAGGTGGGCACATTGGCACTATTTAGAAGATCATGTTAGGGGCAGGTACAGTGGCTCATGTCTGTAATCCTAGCATTTCGAGGGGCTGAAGCAGAAGGATCACTTCAGTGCTGGAGGTTGAGGCTGCAGTGAGCCATGATTGTGTCACAGTAGCCTGGGCAACAGAGCAAGACCCTATCTCTAATCAAAAAGAAAAAAAAAAACCTGTTAGATGAGAGACTATGAATGTGAACCTGGGAGCCTGTTTGAGCATTCAATTCGGATAGCGGTCTCAAACATGTTAGCTGTCAAGGAGCCCTTCTTTCAAATCAGATCTGACATGAAACTCCAATGTATAAATCAGATAAAAGTGATATTTTTATCAGTAAAAATTTAGATATTTAAATGTATAACATTTAGTTAATGAAGAAAAACAACAACCAGTTGTGATAGATGCATATGTTTAGCATCGGGGCTGACAAGTCATAGCCAGTGTTTGAGATCGGCCTCAGCACCTATTTTATTTTTTTATGTTGTGTCTTTTTGCCATACATTCTCATTCATACAGCTGAGTCATTACAAATAATGACAGTTAACACCTCACCGCACGGTCCCAAGGTCTGTGCAAATTAATTACTTTGGCACCAAAGCCAGTAGGGCTACTGAATGTGTTAGAATGTGGCACATACTACATTTGAGTAGGTGGGCCTTTTAAAATCAGTTTTTAAATAGTAGAATCTTTATTTTTTGCATTTTTGAATCCAATTTTTAAGGATTTTTTTTTCTTTTGAGACAAAGAGTCTTACTTTCCTGCCCAGGTTGGAGTGCAGTGGCGCAATCTCGGCTGACTTGCAACCTCCGCCTCCCAGGTTCACACGGTTCTCCTGCCTCAACCTCCTATAGCTCGGATTACAGGCGCCCGCCACCACGCCCAGCTAATTTTGTAGTTTTAGTAGAGACAGGATTTTACCATGTTGGCCAGGCTGGTCTTGAACTCCTGACCTCAGGTGATCCGCCCACCTCAGCCTCCCGAAGTGCTGGGATTACAGAGGTGAGCCACCATGCCCGGCCTTTTTAAGGAATTCTTGAAGGACCTGTAGAACACAATTTGAGAACCACTGAGGAAATCCCACCTCCCTGTTGTACAGATGGGAAGACTGAGGCCAGCAAGGGGGCAGAGCTTACTACCCAGGATCCCCCAGGGAGATGGAGGAGATGGTCAGATACACAGCGGGAATCATTGCTCCCTGTAATTACAAGTGTGCACTGTTTCCAAGGCAGGAGTAGAAAAGACATCAGGGTCAGACACACCCAAAATCAGCCAAGCTCTTGTCCGTGCTGTGTCTGTTGTCTGTCCGTGCAGCAGTGAGCCAGCAATATTAACTTTCCCTTCTCCACCCACAGCGATGCCCTCCTAGCTAGCCGTCACGGGATGGAGGGCTTCATGGACTCAGGGACACAGACGGACGCTGTGGTGGTGCTGTCCTTGGCTCAGGCTGCCGTGCTTGGCCTGGTCTCCGAAAATGAGCTCTTTGGAGCTACCATAAGCGCTGAGGCCTTCTACCCGGACCTGGGGCCCGAGCTTTCTGGAGCAGCCATGGGAGAGCCCGGGCCACCAGGCCCCGACGTCTACCAGCTGGCCTGCAACGGGAGGGCCTTGGAGGAGCCGGCAGAGGAGGAGGTGCTGGAGGTGGAGGCAGCCCTCGAGAAGCACACCCGGCGGAAGACGCGGCCACCTGTGCGCCTGGTGCCCAAGGTCAAGTTCGAGAAGGTGGAGGAGGAGGAGCAGGAGGTCTATGAGGTTTCTGTGCCGGGTGACGACAAGGAAGCAGGGCCAGCAGAAGCCCCGGCTGAGGCAGCCAGTGGCGGCTGCGAGGCCCTGGTGCAGAGCAGTGCCGTCAAGATGATCGACCTCAGCGCCTTCAGCCGCAAGCCCCGGACGCTCCGGCATCTGCCCCGAACCCCGAGACCGGAGCTGGACGTGGCCCCGTATGACCCTCACTTCCCGGCCCCGGCCCGGGATGGCTTCCCCGAGCCCAGCATGGCGCTGCCTGGGCCAGAGGCCTTGCCCACAGAGTGTGGGTTCGAGCCACCCCACCTGGCCCCACTGAGTGACCCCGAGGCCCCCAGCATGGAGTCCCCGGAGCCTGTCAAGCCGGAACAGGGCTTCGTGTGGCAGGAGGCCGGCGAGTTCGAGGCTGACGTGGCGGGTTCGACCGTGGAACGCCACAAGAAGGCCCAGCTGGATCGGCTGGACATCAACGTGCAGATCGACGACTCCTACCTGGTGGAGGCGGGTGACCGCCAGAAGCGCTGGCAGTGCCGCATGTGCGAGAAGTCCTACACGTCCAAGTACAACCTGGTGACACACATCCTGGGCCACAACGGCATCAAGCCACACTCATGCCCACACTGCAGCAAGCTCTTCAAGCAGCCCAGCCACCTGCAGACGCACCTGCTGACGCACCAGGGCACCCGGCCCCACAAGTGCCAGGTATGCCACAAGGCCTTCACGCAGACCAGCCACCTCAAGCGCCACATGCTGCTGCACTCGGAGGTCAAGCCCTACAGCTGCCACTTCTGTGGCCGCGGTTTCGCCTACCCCAGCGAGCTCAAGGCCCACGAAGTGAAGCACGAGAGTGGCCGCTGCCACGTCTGCGTCGAGTGCGGCCTGGACTTCTCCACCCTGACCCAGCTCAAGCGCCACCTGGCCTCTCATCAGGGCCCCACCCTCTACCAGTGCCTCGAGTGTGACAAGTCCTTCCACTACCGCAGCCAGTTGCAGAACCACATGCTCAAGCACCAGAACGTGCGGCCCTTCGTGTGCACTGAATGCGGCATGGAGTTCAGCCAGATCCACCACCTCAAGCAGCACTCCCTCACCCACAAGGTAAGACCATCCCCAGGGCCTGGGGATCTGCCTGCCCCTCCTGCCAATTTTTCATCCAGTACTTTCCAGAGTCCCAGATGGGACCATTTAGGTGGTCTCCTAGTTTTATCATTACATACTTATTTTGGTGAGTATTAGAAAGAAATGCTATATAATTGAAATTAAGTTTTTAAGTAGTAAAGCTTTACGCATTCAAAAACATGTATTTGGCCAGGCACAGTGGCTCACGCCTGTAATCCCAGCACTTTGGGAGGCCGAGGCAGGCAGATTGCTTAGTCTTGGAGTTTGAGACCAGCCTGGGCAAAATAAGGAGACCCCATTGCTACAAAAAAATTTAAACATGGCCGGGCATGGTGGCTCATGCCTATAATCCCAACACTTTGGGAAGCCAAGGTGGGCAGATCACCTGAGGTCAGAAGTTCAAGACCAGCCTGGCCGATGTGGTGAAACCCTATCTCTACTAAAAATACAAAAATTAGCTGGGTGTGGTGGTGGATGCCTGTAATCCCAGCTACTTGGGAGGCTGAGACAGGAGAATCACTTGAACCCAGGAGGCGGAGGTTGCAGTCAGCCGAGATCACACCATTGCACTCCAGCCTGGGCAACAGGAGCGAAACTCCATCTCAAAAAAAAAAAAAAAAAAAAAAAATTTTAAACGTTATGTGCCACCACCTGTAGTCCCAGCGACTTGGGAGGCTAAGGTGGGAGGATCACCTGAGCCTGAGAGGCTGAGGTTGCAGTGAGCTGCAATCACGATACTGCACTTTAGCCTGGGCAACCAGACTGAGACCCTGTCTCAAAAAAAAAAAAAAAAAAAAAAAAGTTTTCAAATGAAATGTTTATGGAACGCCTGCAAGACCCAAGGAACACAGTTTGAAAATCACTGAAATAGCCTACCCTCCCTATTTTCTAGATGGGAGGACAGAGGCCAGAGAAAGGCCAGGATGCAACAGGGAGGCGTCCTAGCTCAGTGGTCAGAAGTAGAGAGGGTGTCCTTTGTTCCTTGTCATTACAAAAGCGAATCAAAACCTGTGACTTCCCTTTAGGAACAGGCTAAATATATTTAATTTTCAAAGCAGAGAAGATGTAAGGAAAAATATTTGTTACAGAAAAGTACAAGTCGTTCTAGAATATGGCTAAACTAGAAACAGTGGCTCGGGAGGGCAGAAAATTGAGCAGCACTTTCTAATCTACCATGTCCCTAAACCCAGCCTTAACCCATACTCCCCTGCCCTCCATTCCCTGCCTTCAGCCACTAGTCTCCCCACTTTTCAGCCAACATCACCTCCTCTGAGAGGCCCTCATATCCCGGTAGGTGGAATGAGGCCCCTTGGGTCCCACAATCCCACTCTGGTAGTTGGCTGTCCCATGGTTTCCACCAAAATCCCATCAACTTTATCCCTCAAAGCTGAATGTACATGGAGCTTCCTCTCCCCATAACGGTGGCCTATGAGTGATTCTCCAGGTCAAATGTGTGACCCTGTCTCTCACAGTAGACACTACAGGGAGTCGGGGAGCTGTTAACACCCGGCCAGGCCTAGAAACCAGCAATTTGTAGATTTCATTGCAGAGGCTCCTCCAGTCAACTGGTAGTAGCTGCCTAAAATGTGATGTCAAGAAGGATTCTAGCCAGGCATGGTGCTGCACACCTGTAGTCCCAGCTACTCAGGAGGCTGAGGTGGGAGGTTTGCTCAAACCTGGGAGTTTGAGGCTATGATTGCTCCTATTGATAGCCACTGCTCTCTAGCCTGGACAACATAGCAAGACTTTAAAAGAAAAAAAAAGAAGGATTCTGGGCCGAATGCAATGGCTCACACCTGTAATCCCAACACTTTGGGAGGCTGAGGCAGGAGAATCACTTGAGCCCGGGAGTTTGAGACCAGCCTGGCCAACACAGTGAAACCCTGGCTCTACTAAAAATATTTTTTTAAAAATAGCTGGGTGTGGTGGTGTGCACCTGTAGTCCCAGCTACTAGGGAGGCTGAGGCACAATAATTGCTTGAACCCAGGAGGCAGAGATTCCAGTGAGTTGAGATTGTACCCCTGTGCTCCAGCCCAGGTGACACAGTGAGGCTCTATTCAAAATAATAATAATAATAATAAATAAATAAATAAATTAGCCAGGCATGGTGGCGCACACCTGTGGTCCAGCTACACATGAGACTGAAGCAGGAGGATCGCTTGAGTCCAGGAGGTCAAGGCTGCAGTGAGCTGTGATTGTACCACTGCACTCCAGCCTGGGCAACAGCAAGGCTGTCTCCAAAAAGAGAAAAGGACTCTGAAACTGAATCTAGGCCTGGCAATAAAACCTTATGATTGATTGTTAATGTCTGCAAGGAGTGATTGTGCAGGGTGACAGCACATGTGCTACACATTTGCCATCTTTCTCCTCTACTAGGGGACTTAAAAATTCCAAGTCCAGGGCCCGGCACAGTGGCTCACACCTTTAATCTCAGCACTTTAGGAGGCCGAGGTGGGCAGATCACAAGGTCAGGAGTTCGAGGCCAGCCTGGCCAACATGTCTCTACTAAAAATACAAAAATTAGCCGGGCGTGGTGGCGGGCACCTGTAGTCCCAGCTACACGGGAGGCTGAGGCAGGACAGTTGCTTGAACCCAGGAGGCAGAGGTTACAGGGAGCCAAGATCATGCCATTGCACTCTAGCCTGGGCAACAAAAGCAAGACTCCGTCTCAAAAAAAAAAACAAAAAAAAATCCCAAGTCCATAGAGTGTTAATACTGTGAAGAAAAACTGAAAGCAAAATCCAAAGGCTAATAAAACTGAAAACGTCCCTATTATCAGCCTAACCTTGTACAATGTGCACATCATGTGTTTTATAAAATAAACTCCTGAATGGCAGGGCCCCCTGGTGGTCATACACATCTGCGATGTGTCAAGAGGGTATACAACACAAGTCCCTGCTGCTAAGAGACATAGACACGGGAACTGTTAAGTTATAATACAAAGTTTTATACCAAACAAGCAGTTAAGACAGCAGCTGTGACCACAGACACATGTCCCATTGGGTTCCTACTAAATTACTAACTCATCAAAAGAAAACACTCCCATAAATTTTTTTTTTTTTTTTTTTTTTTTTTTTTTTTTTTTTGAGACAGGCTGTCACCCAAGCTGGAGTGCAGTGGCGTGGTCTCGGCTCACTGCAACCTCTGCCTCCTGGGTTTAAGCAATTCTTCTGCCTCAGCCTCCTGAGTCGCTGGGATTATAGGTGTATACTACACTTGGCTAATTTTTGTATTTTTAGTAGAGATGGGGTTTCACCATGTTGGCCAGCCTGGTTTCAAACTCCTGACCTTATGATCTGCCCGCCTCAGCCTCCCAAAGTGCTAGGATTACAGGCATGAGCCACCATACCTGGCCTTTTTCAGATTTTAGAGATAGGGTCTTGCCGTGTTATCCACACTGGTCTTGAATTCCTGGCCTCAGGTGATCCTCTTGCCTCAGCCTCCCAAAATGCTGGGATTACAGGTGTGAGCCACCGTGCCCAGCCCAGCTCCCAGCTTTTATCCTAACTTTCCTTCATGGATAATAAATTGGACCCTTTTGCACACAACACCCTGTCCTGCTCTGGGAGTGACCTCCAAACCATAGAAAAGCATGTTCACAGTCCAAACCAGTGGGTTTTCCCCTGGAATCCATGTCTCCTGGGGGTGAATAGCCCAAAGTCCATCAATGATAAGAATCATCTGGGGGCCCTGTTGAGAATAAAAATTCCTGGGCCCATCCCAGGCCCCACAAATTAGACCCTCCAGGGAGCGGCCTGCAAGGCTGTATGTTGGACAGAACTACAGGTGGCTGTTATCACCATGGAAGTTAGGAAAACACTTTCAAGAGGTCAGTGGATAGGCTCCAGGAGTTTAAGACCCTTTGAAATTCTACATAGACCTAAGTGCCATTTTGGTGGGGGGGGGTGTCTATATCTTCAATCATTTTATCAAAAGGGTCTGTGAACCAAAAAGGCCACCAAGAGACAGCACGGAAGATAAAAACACATACACATGTCTTTGATCTGATGAAACAGTCCACAGACAGCAGGCAGACCCTGTGTCTTCTTGACCACAGGCCCCTGCCGCCTAGTGTGGTACTGGCTTGGAGCAGGTGCCCAGTAAATGGTTGTTGAATGAATAAGCACGCATTTGCCTTAGTGCACTAGTACAGACCTTATGTACACATCCACCCTGGGGGCAGGAGACAGCAGGTATCTGGATTGTTACAGTAAGGCACAGCCTATTTCTGTCTATTACTGAAAGGCTTCCTGGAGTAAGTGGCTCTGCCCCAACATTCTTTGGTGGTTTTAGACAAGTGTTACCTATTTTGGAATACCCTCAAAAAGAGACATTTCCCAGAAACTGTGCCTTTGTGATGCTCTGGCCCTGCACCTACCTGGCTCCCCACTGAGGGTCACTGCCAGAGGTTGTGCCCATTGGGTGGCCCTGACCATCACCCCCCACCCCACAGGGCGTGAAGGAGTTCAAGTGCGAGGTGTGTGGCCGGGAGTTCACCCTACAGGCAAACATGAAGCGGCATATGCTGATCCACACCAGCGTCCGGCCCTACCAGTGCCACATCTGCTTCAAGACCTTTGTGCAGAAGCAGACCCTCAAGACCCACATGATTGTACACTCGCCCGTGAAGCCATTCAAATGCAAGGTACCAGGCCATCAGGCCCCGGGGCTGGGACCTCCCCAAGGGTGGCCTGGAATCAGCATGCCTGCAGCAGCTGTGGCCCACCAAGTGCTGGCCTGGCCAGTGTGGGCAAGAGGAGCCCCGGCTGGGTGAAAGAGCATGGGCTTTGGGGGTTGAGAGGGCAGGTGGGGATTCAGATCCTGAAAGCTGCTGAAGTTGGGTTTTATGAGAGCTGGGGAGGGGGTGAAGGGTCATGGTGCAGCCACAGAGAAAGGACCCCATCCTGGGGGCTTAGTGCTGCTAGAGATCCAAGCCCTGGGTTTCTGATAACTCTGGCTCACAGAAAGTGGGGCAGACCCACAGGAGCAGTGACCCGCAATGGATGGCTTGTGTCCCTGTCTCTCGGGTGTCTGGGGTCACATGGAAAAGCATAAAGAGAGAACTGTCCATAAAGAACAGGATTCTGGGCCGGGCATGATGGTGCATGCCTGTAATCCCAGCATTTTAGGAGGCTGAGGTGGGTGGATCATTTGAGGTACGGAGTTCGAGACCAGCCTGGCCAACGTGGTGAATCCCCTTCTCTACTAAAAATACAAAAAATTAGCTGGACATGGTGGCACATGCCTGTAAAACCAGCTACTCAGGAGGCTAAGGCAGGAGAATCACTTGAACCCAGGAGGCAGAAGTTGCAGTGAGCCAAGATCACGCCACTGCAACAGAGTGAGAGTCTGTCTCAAAAAAAAAAAAAAAAAAAAAGAATAGGATTCTGGCCTGGCCATAGAGGTGGGAGTGGGCTGGGGTCCAGGGAAAGCAGGTTCCCCACAGGCTCAGGACACCGGGTTGATGTGTTCTAGGTGTGCGGGAAGTCCTTCAACCGCATGTACAACCTGCTGGGTCACATGCACCTGCACGCGGGCAGCAAGCCCTTCAAGTGCCCCTACTGCTCCAGCAAGTTTAATCTCAAGGGCAACCTGAGCCGGCACATGAAGGTCAAGCATGGCGTCATGGACATCGGCCTGGACAGCCAAGGTGGGTGGGCCAAGCGCAATGGACAGAGCAGGAATGATACCAACATGGCACACTCAGGAGCCTCCTGCCCAGTTAGAGGAGTGGGGAGGCTGGCCAAGGCTGAGACTTCATTGGGATGGGCTCAGGTCTGGAGAGGGGGGGACCCTGGAGGGCCATGATGACAATAACGATGGGATATTTATGTCTTCTTCAAAGGACTTAAATGAGCTCACATAAACAATAAAAATCATAACTAACATTTATTGAGTGCTAACTGTGTGCCAGGCCTTTATTAACTCGTGATCCTCAGAGCAAGGTTGGCTCTGTTATTATCGTCATTTTACAGATGCAGAAACTGAAGAACAGTGAAGTTAGGTAGCTCATACAAGATGACAACACAGCAGGAGGTGACAGACACTTTATTTCGTTACCGCAAGATAATATTTCAAATAAGTGGATGGGAAAGAAAGTTAAAAAGGGGAAAAAATGGCAGCTGGAAAGATAAGGGAGAGCCAGGTGAGGTCCCAACTCCCAATTACACCATGGGAAGTCCTAGGGAAGGGACATGCAGAGGGGAGATCTGAGCTTCCCAGCAACCGAGGCAAAAAAGTGTCAATCAGTCACACTCTTCACAAGTGCCTGCCGCAAACTATAAGCCACGTACTCATGAAAGGGCCAGATGGGCCTGACGTTAAGATCTGGGAGAAATTTTGGGAGAGGATCCTACACCTCAGCAGTTCATAGAAGTTTCAGAGGCTGTCAGAAAACATGCCAAGTATTAGCGGTAGCCTTTCCCTCCAGCAGTGGTCAGTACTAAAAGCATTTCTGTTGGGTGACAGCAAAGCTATTAGCCTCTCTGGCCTCATGGTGGGGAGGGACTGCTGTGGAGACTCCACAGGAAGGAGGGAGCCGACAGCACCACAGGGAGGCTCCTTCTACAGTTTGGCGATATTTCTGGTGCTCTGGCTGGGCATGATGGCTCACACCTATAATCCTGGCACTTTAGGAGGCCAAGGCAGCAGGATCACTTAAGGCCAGGAGTTTGATACCAAACCAGACAACATAATGAGACCTGGTCTCTACAAAAATATTTTAAAATTAGCTGGGTGCAGTGGCGTGTGCCTATAGTCTCAGCTACTTGGGAGTCTAAGGCAGGAAGATCACTTGAGCCCGGGAGCTCAAGGCTGCAGTGAACTGTGATCGGACCACGGCACTCCAGCCTGGGTGACAAAGCAAGACCCTATCACCAAAAAATAATAATAATAAAGAAATTCCGGTGTGCCTCTGAGTCACACCAGCTGGGAACATGCCTTGGCAGTAACCAGGTGAGCTGACTTGCCACGTGGGATTATTTACTGGAACGCAGTCAGGCACGCAGGGGACAGCTACAGTAGCCTTAACTCTGGTTTTGGAGCAGCTGACCAGTGAATGACCTGGGTTTTCTGGCAGAAACAGGTATCTCAGTTATTTTGTTTTTCAGTTGTCTATTAAGGTTGCTTCCAGTAGATGAGAATGAAACCCCATCGGCTGCTCTTGGTAGCTCCTTGCTACTCAAAATGTGGTAGGAGGATGAGCAGCGTCGGCCCCCACCTGGGATCTTGCTGGCCTCTCAGCTCCACCCACACCTGCTGAATCAGACTCTGCACTTCAAAAAGATCTCTGGGCCATTTGTTGCACAGTCAAGCTTGAGACACACTGGACCAGACTAGTGCCTCCGAGTCTCCTGGAGGGCTTGTTGAAACAAAGTGCTGGCCCCACCCCCAGAGTTTCTGATTCAGTAGGTCTGGGGTGGGGTGTGAGACACTGCCTTTCCCACAAGTTCCCAGTTCTTAGCAAAAGGGCCGCTGGTTCAGGGACCTCACATTGAGAACCTTTGATCCAGACTCCAGAGGGCTGGCTGGCAAATCAGCTGCATGTTGGGAGTCACCTGAGGAATGTTTTAAATGCTGATGCCTGACTTTGGACCTGAGGTTCAAATGTAAGTGATCTGGAATGTGGCCTGGGATCAGGATTTTTGTAAAGCACTTTGGGTGATTCCATGTGCAGTAGATTTTGACAGCTGTGTTCCAGTGGGTCTGCCCTGTTGCTAACCCACCAGAAGGAAGCAGAGCAGACCATGCCCTTTTGGAAATAACTGGGACCATGAAGAGACTGTCAATGTTACAGCTCTTTTAGAATTTGTTAGGCTGGGTGTACTGGCTCACGCCTGTAATCCCAACACTTTGGGAGGCCAAGGTGGGCAGATCACCTGAGGTTGGGAGTTCAAGACCAGCCTGGCTAACATGATGAAACCCCGTCTGTACTAAAAATACAAAAATTAGCTGGGTATGTTGGTGCATGCCTGTAAACCCAGCTACTCAGGAGGCTGAGGCAGGAGAATCGCTTGAACCTGGGAGGCAGAGGTTGCAGTGAGCTGAGATTGTGCCACTGCACTCCAGCCTGGATGACAGAGTGAGACTTTGACTCAAAAAAAAGATTTTGTTTAGCAGGTTTTCCAGTTTTACCAGAAACCCAGCCCCTGTAAACAAGATTTTTTAAAAAGACTATCCCTGTACACCTTGTTCCTAGGGGTGGTGAAGGTACAACCTCTTTCTATATGAGCTCAGTCACCAGGGATGCTTAGAATTGCTCTATTCCCTGGCTGTACCAGATGACAGAATGAAGCGATTGGCTCTGGAACGACTGGCCTCCAGGTCCCCACCTCCCACATAAAGCCTTGGTCTGGGAAGCCCAGGTTTGATGCGTATGCAGAAGGCAGGCAGCATACATTCTAGACAGAACAATCTCATAACTATGGGGCTGTCATTTGGGGAGGTGGATCAATGTCCTTATAAAAAATGCTACAGACTATTCTCTGGGGCCCACAGGACAGGACCAATAGACTTGATAAACAAAATGGGGATGACGTACAGAGACCCACAGGTAGAAATTTTCCCAAGGTGCTTTATTTAGCTTGTTTTTAAAACCAGCTATGTAACATGAGGGTGTGGCACTAGGACCGAGGGAAGAAACAGCCCAAATCTATAAGATATGGGACAGGTGACCTTGTTTTATAAAGTCTGGCAGACTCAGTGTGTTAGATGCTACAGGCACACATAACAGATGCCCAGTCAGACTGGCCTAAACAATAAGGAAATTAAGAAATGGCTCAAGGCCAGGTGTGGTAGCACACACCTATCATCCCAGCTACTCGGAAGGCTGAGTTGGGAGGATTGCTTTGGGGTGAGGCTGCAGTGAGCCGTGATTGCACCACCGCACTCCAGCCTTGGCAAAAGAGCAAGACCTTGTCAAAAGTAGAAAGAAAAGAAATGTCTCAAAGTCTAGGCCCTCTTCAGAGCTGGCTGATTCAGCTCGCCAACAGTGACATATCAGGGTGAGGCTTCCTCTGTCCACGGCATTAGCTGGGAATATCCTCATGGTCACAAGATGGCTGCCAGTGGCCATCAGGGTGTGTGCTTCCTAGTTCACAACCAGTGGAAGAGTAACAGCCTGCTCCCCTTAGCTCTCTGACATCAATGAGAAGGTGCTAAGAACTTACTAGCAGGCCTTTCCTCATGACCCACTCAACAGGATTGGGTCACATGCCTATTCCTGAACTACTAATTGGCAAGGGATGGGATTACCCTTAGACCAGTGGTTCTCAACTGAGCATGAGTATGTCTTCCAGGTGACATGTGGCCGTGTGTGGAGACATTTATGGTTGTCACAACTGGGGTGATGCTACTGGTATCTCATGGGTAGAGGCCAGGGATGCTGTTAAACGTCCTACAATGCACAGGACAGCCCCACAACAAAGAATTATGGCCCTAAGTGCCAAGGCTGACAAAGCCTGCCTTAGACCTGCTAGGGCTGCCCCCAGCCTGGGGTCTGTTTCCCCCACAACACACACATCTCAGCAGACAGGGTCAGAATGCACTTTGGGGGCCAGCCACAGCCCCTGCCAGCCTCCCAGGTCCCCCAGATCGTACCCTGGGCTTCCCCTGTAAGAGCTTTATAATTACAAAATTACAAGGGGCCTCTTCAGAGTTTTTGCCCAACATATCTTTATGAACCTACCCTGAGTGTTTGTCTGTCCCTGGAGAGCCAGGCCCAAGGATACCAATGAATAGAACCGATAGAAAAGCACAGATGCTGGCAGGAGGCCAAAGGAGGAACAGCACCCTCCAGCAGTTTGAGGTGGAGCAGCACAGTGGCTCAGAACAACAGCATGTACTGGGTGACCTTTGGCAAGTTGATTCACCTCTCTAAACCTCAGCCTTTTGAGCTGCTAAATGGGGTTGTTGTGACTGTTGGATGAGGCAAGGCCTGTGAAGTGGCTGGCATGCAGCAGGTACTAATAAGTGTTGCAAAGGTGATGTGCAGGCAGCTTCCCGTGGCCAACGAGAAACACTGCAGAGAAGGAATAAGTAGGGCTTAGTGACTTTGATGGGTCAGTGGAGGAATGACCCAAAGAAGACTTCAAGGCCAGGCCTGCAGTTCTCACAAGGGCCCTCACTGATAGCACCCACTCCCCCACACTCAGCTTTACGGCCTAGGTCTGGTGACCCAGCTAGAAGCCACAGGACCCTGAGGCGTCCAAGGGTGGGAAGGCTGAGAGGCAGCTGAGGCTCCTGGAGGCTGTGACTGGGAAGCCCTCTCTTTAGAAAGGCCATCAGCTTCCTGCGTGGAGGTGACTGGCTCCTCCCATGAGACAGTAGCCAGGTCTGACTGTGCCCCTCTCTTACAGACCCCATGATGGAGCTGACAGGCACTGACCCTTCTGAGCTCGACGGCCAGCAGGAGATGGAAGACTTTGAGGAGAACGCCTACAGCTATGCGAGCGTGGACAGCAGCGCCGAGGCCAGTGTCCTCACTGAACAGGCCATGAAAGAGATGGCCTACTACAATGTGCTATAGCACAAGCTGGGCCATCCCCAACGGGGACCAGGGGGCCAGGGAATGGGGGTGAGACCCATGGGCTGCAGGCTGCACCTCCTGCAGCCAAGAAACAAGCTACTGCCCCACTGTTCTGAGCCCTCCCTCCCCAAGTCATTTGCACCACTAGGGACCTTTAGACCAAATGGAGACTGTACTACTGGCCCCGGCTGTGAGCCAGCACAGGCCCAGGCATCCCAGCAAGGGAAGGAGAACACATGAGGCCCAGATCTGAGTCTCCCTGGCCTGCTTCCATGGGGGGTGGGAGAAGTGGGGCCACTGGGGACAGGTCACAAGGGCACAGGCCCTCGGGGTCTCTCCAGGCCCAGCAGAGCTCTTCAGGGGTCCTGACACTGGAAGAGGAGACCACTTGAGCCATGTCTTTTTCGCGGCCAACTCCTGCCTCTAAGGATGTCTGAGCTCCCTTCTGGCCAGTACTGCCCACCCCTCCCTTGTCCAGGCCCCCTTCCCTGCCCTGTCGACAGACTGCCAGGCAGAGCACTCTGCCTTCTACCTCCTGGGGTCTCCCACGTGCTCCTCAAGCCAGGCATGCACGTGGCCCTGGCCCTGGCCTGCAGGACAGCTGGGGGGAGCCCAGCCCCCAGTAGACCCCTGTCCTACATCCCTTCCTGGAAGCGGGTGTCCCTAAAGTGGATTGCAACACGTCATCCACTTCGGCCCTAGCTGGAACGCCTCACCAGGGGGCCCCCACCAGGAACAAAGCCGGGACAGGCCCTGCGTCGGGCACACACTAACAAAACCAGAAGCATGGGGCAGAGCAGGGCGGAGTGAGGGCACCATAGGGGACCAAGAAGAGTTGTCCTTGGGGAAGGCCCAGGACCACCTGCGGGGGAGGGGGACCGCAGTCATTTCTTATTCCTCAGTGTCCACCTTGTGACGGGGATAACCACAAGTCAGCAGCTCCCCGGAAAGAGCAACGTATTTAAAAAAGGAAAGTGAAGCCCACAGAGGGAAATCAAGGGTTTTTTTGAGCAAAGGGGGTCTTCTGAAGGTAACTTATTTTTTTCTTTCCAACTGTGTGTCACCTATGACCTTTTCTGATGGAGATGCATTTTCTTTTTCCGAGCATAAGCTTCCTCGTGTGCTGTGCGTGCTTCCTACCCACCCACCCCGAGCAGCCTGGCCGGGCAGGACCGGGGCTCCATGGGGACTGTCGCACTGGCCCTGGAGGTGGAGCCGCTGGCAGCAGCCTCAGCAGGCTGGGGTGGGAGGCAGGAGAAAGCAGAGCTGGAAAGCCCTCCACGCCTGCCTGGCTCCTGCAGTTGCTGATTTGCTCCATCCCATGCCCCATCCTCAGCTGTCAGGGCTGCTGACTCTGACAGCAGCCAAGAGCTAGCTCTCTCGCTCACCTGCTCTCTTCCCCTCTGTTCCCACGCCAGCTCCTGCCCCTGGAACCAGAGACGACAGGCCCAGGGCAGTGAAATATCACATTCAGGAACTCTAGGGCACCCGGACCCCCACCCACTTGCCTCCTGAGGCCTCAGTGGGGAGTGGCAAGCAGGAGTCGTCCCCAAAGGCACAGATGAGGCCACTAACTTCAGCCTAGAAACCCGGAGAGGGGAACAGCCTGGGGTGGGAGGAACCAATCTGCAGCGCAGCCACCCCCAAGGCTGGATCCTTAAGTCAAGGACCAAGCCAGGCCTCAGGGTGACTGTGATCAGGACTGAGGATGGACAAGGTGGCCCAAGTGTGGCTCCCAGACCCCAAGGCCCCACGACCTCCCAGGTGCCCGCCATGATGACCCTCAGGTGGCAGTGACCCCGTCACTGCACAAGACATTTTCTCCTGCTGAGCAGAAGGCATCATCCCCTGCAACTACCTCTTCCTACAACGTCTTTCTCCCCTGGTACCAAAAAGAACCCTGTACCTCCTCCTCCTCCTCCCACCTGCCAGTGCAGTGGCCTTGGTCTTGGAAACCAAAGGGAGAAGGTCTGGCCCCCGGGGTGGGGCTCTCCTTTCCCTCCCCCAGCCCCACTGTCAGCACTGGCCCTTTGTGAGGTTCGATACTTGAACGCCCCCTGCCCTGTGCCTTGGACCTGGGCAAAGCTAGGAGGAGGAAACAGCACAACTCACAGTTTGAGCTGGGGGGTGGTCTCGGCAAGGCTCCTGTCTGCACTCCTCCCTACCCTTCTCAAAAGAGGTGCACAGCCTCTCGGGTGACTTGGAAACTCCTGGACAAATTCCATTCTAACTTATTTTGACATGTATACAAACCAACTGTTTAGAGATTCCACTTGTGCAAAGCCCTACTGTGTTTTTATGTTCCTGTTTAAAAGAGAAGTTTACTTAGCAATAATTATAAATAAATGAATATTCTTTAGTGAGGTGACTGCAAATGCTTCTTTCCCCAGCTCTTGGGGACGTGGCCCTCACCCCTAGTAGGAACTTCCAGCAGAACTTCCCAGCCCCACACAGCAGGGCTGCACTCTCCAGGGGCGGCCCAGGGGAGGCTGAGACCATCCTCTGCACTGGAATGGCCACCTGCGGGGCCAGGCGTCTACAGCCACTGCCCCGGGCCCAAGAGTCAAGCCGGCCAAGGCCCCTGCATTCCCAGCACTGGCAGAGAAAAGCTGCTTCCCCTCCCTACCCACCCACATGGCTTCAGGAAAAAAGCCAGCTCCCCATGCCAGGCTGGGCTTCAGAGGCTGCATTCAGCAGAGCTGCCAGCCCTGTGCTGATGACAGGCAAGAAGAGGCAGGAAACCTTGAGCTTCCTCCCAGGGGCTGGGCCTGCTGGAGCCAGCAGTCCACATTTCTTCTTACAGCCCTGAGAGTTTCAAGGCATTACTCAGGAAGAGGAAGCGGGGGGTCACCAGTGTGGGTGGAGGGCTAGAGCCCTTCCAAGGCCACTCAGTCTACAGCAATGGTCAGGTTTCAGGAGCCATAGGAGTCCCCCCAGTATTTAGGAAAGGGACTTGGTAAGATGGGATTTTGAGAGATGGGGTCTCACTCTGTTACTCAGGTTGGAGTGCAGTGGTGCAATCATAGCTCACTACAGCCTCAAACTCCCGGCCTCCCAAAGTGCTGGGACTGTAGGCATGAGCCACCACACCTGGCCAGGACTTTATAAAGATTATACAACTCTTCTCCAGGACATTTTAACACCAAAAAGTAGAAGCTTTGCGGAACTTACTATGCAGAAGACAGTCCTTTTGATTATATGTAGCTTTAGAGCAACTTTTATTTTTCCTTTTTACATGGGGCTAAAGAACTTGCATAGAGCAATTTTTGTTTGTTTTTGAGACAGTCTTGCTCTGTCACCCAGGCTGGAGTGCAGTGGTGCAATCTCGACTCACTGCAACTTCTGCCTCCCAGGTTCAAGCCATTTTCCTGCCTCAGCCTCTCGAGTAGCTGGGAATACAGGTGTGCATCACCATGCCCAGCTAATTTTTGTATTTTGAGTAGAGATGGGGTTTCACCATGTTGGCCAGGCTGGTCTCGAACTCCTGGCCTCAAGTGATCCACTCACCTCAGTCTTCCAAAGTACTGGGATTATAGGCGTGCACCACTATGCCTGGCTGAGAGCAATTTTTCACAAGCTTACTTTTCTAGTTTTTCCAACGCATGGTGAAAGTGAACCCAAGCCTGGGAACCGCTGGCCTAGACAATGCGGGGCCCTCGTTCACCCACACCCAAGCCCTGCCAAACTCAGTCAGCCTTGGAAAGGAGAAGTGTGAGGCAGGTGTGGGTAGGACTTGTTTTTAGTACCTAGAAAAAGGCTAAGAAAGTGATCTGGAGATGTTTAGAAGGTTAAAACCAACGAAGAAAACAATCAATGACAACCTATCAGGGACTGATTGACTCTCAGAATGCAGAACTGGACACAGAAACTGGATCATGCTAGAAATTTCCAGAGAACTCACAGGCCTGTGCCCTGAGTGTCTGAGAGCTCCGCAGGGGGCCCCTGTGGAATGCGGGATCCCAGGGCTGCCTGGTCCCCTCCCCGCGGTGGCAGCCCCTTCCTGAGGTGCTCTGGTCTGCCCTAGGGGAACCTGCCAACTCTAGCAGGGCCTCTGCCTCAGGGTCCCACTACCTCCTCCCCTCAGGGACAAACACAGCAGACAGTTTTGTGAAGAGCTTTTTAGTAGCTAAATATGGCACCATGTGTTCCAAGGGCAATATAAATTACAGTATGCAAAACATACTGACTGGCTGAGGTAAAACACACTGCTCCTGCCTCACATCTCCATGAGGGGAAACATACATATGCTTTTAAAAACATCTCGCTTACAAAAAATCCCCTAGAAAGGCCTCCAGAGAGGGGCTGTGAGGCTCACCCTCTGCCGTGCTCAGGAGGACCCGCCGGCTCGGCCCTGGCCCATCCACTGCAGCCATGGGTGGCGCCTCCCTCTACTGCCTGCCCAGGGCTCTGTCCAGGTTGCTCTTGATGGTGTCGAGGAAGTCTGTGGTGTTCAGGAAGTGCTCGTTCAGCTTCACACTGCAGAGAGAGCACCACTCACATCAGGGGCGGCTCCAGGCCCTTCCACGGAACAGCCTGAGCTTGGGCATCAGAACAGCCATCTCCTGCCACCCAGGCTATAGGCTAGAGGCCAGCTATAGCCCACTGCCATGAGGCCACAGCGATTCGGCAGGCACTGGTAGGGTCTGTCTTTTCAGGTAACTGCTCTCCTGAGAGAAGCTGGGAGAGGGGTGTGGGCAGGGTCAGAAGGAGCTCTGAGCAGCCAGCCTCAGGGATGGGGAGGAACTCACTAGGCCTGGTCTGCAGAGGCTGGCCTAAGCAATCTCTTGGGGCTATGGATATGTCCTGCCCCAGGCCCCCTGGCAGCTAAGCTGACTCATGAGGGGAACTTTAGGAAGGGTCCCCTGGCTTCCTCCCACCTGGCCCCAGGGTCTGCCCACCACCCCAGGCCACGCACTTGCTGAGGCCATGAATGCAGCCTGCCAGGTCCTTGGTCATGGCTCCGCTCTCCACCGTCTCCACGCACACCTTCTCCAGCGTCTGGGCAAACCTACGGGGGATGGGGCAGAATGAGACCCCATCTGTGCAAGGGCAGGACCCAGAGCCTGTCCTGAGCAGCTCCGGCCTTTCCCTCCATGCTTACCTGATGAGGTCCTGGTTCCCATCCAGTTTCCCTCGGTGCTCCAGACCACGCGTCCAGGCAAAGATGCTGGCGATGGGGTTGGTGCTGGTGGGCCGGCCCTGGGGACGGGGGTCGCAGGGGGATCAAGAGCCGAGCCAGCTAGCGAGGAGGCTGCCCAGATACAGCTGCCCACCCCTGGACTGGCGGGTCAGGCTCGTCCTTCCAGCCCTTAGTCCAGTGGGCTAGAGGTAGAAGGGCATTGTGAGGCCCCATGCCCTGCACTCACCTTCTGGTGCTCCCGATAGTGGCGGGTGACGGTCCCATGAGCAGCCTCAGCCTCAATCGTCTTCCCATCAGGGCAGACCAGGACAGACGTCATCAGGCCAAGAGAGCCAAAGCCTGGAGGGTAGAAAGCCTTTCTCTCAGGGCCTTGCCTCTCCTGGGGCCACCCAGCTGAGCCCTCCTGCCCTCTACAACCCAATATTGTAGCTGTCACAGTTTGTGGCTCTACTCAGCCTCCCCCAACTGCAACTGGGAGGACAGGGACTGTTCCAGCCCTCTCCACCCTGCTGTGGGTCTCCAGGGCCCAGCACAGGGCTGGAGGGCACTAGAGGGTGGCTATCACCAGCACGTTAACATTCATCTGTGTCACCAGCTCCAGGCACCCCACAGTCTGTGGCCCATAGGGCCCAAGACCCCACAGAGTCCTGTGGTCCCCCACAGCCTCCACCCAGCCTGGCTCGTGACCTGGAGGCACAGTCAAGCAAAACAATAAAGCTGTGGTCAGCTATTTCCCGACAATCACTTTTGCAGCTGCTCTCTTAGGCCACTTTCAAGCTTTTTGATTAATTTCCGAATGTTCCCAAATCCACGTCAACTCCAGCAAACTTTTCTATTGTCAAGGGCTCCAGGGCTTCAAAGGCACCCCCATGACACCAAAATAAGGATTGAAGAAAGAAAACATGGACAACATCTACAGGAAAATGCTTTATCTATGAATTCTAAGAATTTTGCCTGTGAGCAATCCCTTCTCCATTTTACCTGCACCTTCACACCATTCCTTAGACACTTAAGGTTAATTTTCACGCCTCTGCCTCATCTGCCACGGCGTTTCATCCTTCTATTCTACATGGGAATTGTTCTGGTGAGAGGATCCCCACTGAACTTTCCAAAGTAAAGCCAAAGGTTTACACAAAGTAACGACTCTGCTTTTCATCAGAACCGGTCCCGGGCTTCCCTTTTCCCCTTACCAGGAGCTGCCCTGGTAAACTTAGGTTTCTCTTTCACTCTCTATGTCCTGCCTGTTTCCCATGCCTACCACCTTTCCTGCTCTTGTTCCCAACACAATTGGCCCATTTCTCGCTGTTCTTCTCTAACGGTCTCACCTATTTTTTTTTTTTTTTTTTGGAAGACGGAGTTTCACCCTTGTTGCCCAGGCTGGAGTGCAATGGCGCAATCTCGGCTCACTGCAACCTCTGCCTCCGAGGTTCAAGAGATTCTCCTGCCTCAGCCTCTCAAGTAGCTGGGATTACAGGTGCCTGCCACCACACCCGCCTCCACGCCCGGCTTTTTTGCATTTTTAGTAGAGACGGGGTTTCGCCATGTTGGCCACACTGGCCTCAAACTCCTGACCTCATCACCTATACTTTTTACTGCAATCTGATTTGTCTTGTAGGACACCCTAGGGCTTGGGGGTTTGCAGGCTTCCCCGACATTCTCTTCCATCCATGAGGTTCACTATGCAAAAAGCATTCGCTGTAGTTTAAAGAACCTCCGGTCCTGCTTGATCCCATTTTCCTACTGGAATCAGTCATGAGGCTCCATCATGGACTGGAGCAACCTAAGGCTGACAACCTAGCCCTGGAATTCCTGTGCCCTCCTTTCTCTCTAAGAGCAGCCTCAGTAATACACCAGTCCAAACCTAATTTGTGATCCTCTCTCACTCAGATGCCAGGGAGCTCTTGCCCCCTGCTGTCCACAGAGGACCCTGCAATGAGTCCTGCTGCTCCACTAGAGTTTTCTACCGAAAGGGTCTGAAAATCCCTCCAGCCAGAGAAGACCAATAGTCCACCCCCACAGGGAGCAGCATCCTCCCAGCATACCCTGGGCCAGGATGTCTGACTGCACATCTCCGTCATAGTTCTTGCAGGCCCACACAAAGCCACCCGAAGACTTGAGGACCTGAGCCACCATGTCATCAATGAGCCGGTGTTCATACCAGATCTTATTCTTGTCGAAGTCGGTCTTATAGTGCCTGGGAGTAAAAAGGTCTGTTATGGGGAGAGGGCAGAAGGCTGACAGGCTGGGGATCCCTCCCTGAGCCTCGGAGCTGAGCCAAATGCATTCTAATAGTGACCTCCCAAGGGTATAGGATGGGAACAGCATGAGGGGAAGGGAAGAAAGGCCACAGAGTACATGGATGAGGCTTTACTTGTCAAAGATCTCCTGGAAGATGTCCTTGAAACGCCCATCGTAGGCTTTCAGTATGGTGTTCTTGGTGCTCATGTACAGCGGCCATTTCTTCTGGATGGCATACTGGAAGCAGCTGTGCGCGAAACCCGAGATGGACTGCAGGGGGAGAGACAGGGCCCTGGCGTGGTGCCCTAGCCTGGAGATTGCCAGCAACCTCCCACCTCCCAGGGCAAGGCCCAGACCTCCAGGAACGGTGCCCCGCCGCCCACACGACTGTTTAACACCAGCCTCCGTGCAGTGAACAGGATGTTTCTGCTGGCCCAGCCTCTCCCTCTCAACTTCCCAGGGGCAAGAGGCCCCTCAACTTTGCTTTGGATAGCACCGCCTTTTCCCCAGTTCTTAGACTAGTGGCTGGGCAGGGCTAATTCCTGGGTCTAGCACTGGGGTTGACAGTGTGTCCCTGGCTTATCCAATCAGAAGCCTTTCTCCCCCAGGCCTCTGTGATTGGCTCAGAGGTGGTCATGTGACTCAACCTGGCCTTTGAGCTGCAATTGAGGGTAAAGAGGCACTGCTCTTCTGATAGGGTAGCCAAGCAGGCAGGAGTACGCCTGGAGCTGTTCATGGCCACTTCTTTTCTTTTCTTTCTTCTTTTTTTTTTTTCCCAAGAGATGGGGTCTCACTGTTGCCCAGGCTGGTCTCAAGCTTCTGGCCTCAAGCAATCCTCCTGCCTCGGCCTCCCAAAGTGCTGGGATTACAAGTGTGAGCCACCATGCCCAGCCCTGGTGGCCATTTCTGCCTCTTTGTGGCCTAAGAATGAGGCCATCACAGAAGAAAGGAAAACCACGAGACAGAGATGAAGAGACAAGCTGGGAGAGGAGGGGCCCAGGATGCCGGAGCCAGCCTCACCTCATCGGTGTTGTACATGCCCATGCCCACACCGCCTGCGGGGAAGTTGTACACTTCCCACTCCTTGACACCGCTGCCATCTTTCGGGGTGAAGACCATTTTGAACGTGCCAGCCCGGTCTGCCACAAAGTCTGTGGCCTTGTACTGCAGAGACAAGAGAATGGCTAGGCCAGGAGCTCCGGTCGGGGGGTACCCAGGTCAGTGGATCCCCTCTCCCACCCTGGCCTACCTGGTCGCCATGGGCGTGCCTGCCAATGGTGATGGGCTTGGTCCAGCCAGGGACAAGGCGTGGGATGTTTTTGCAGATGATGGGCTCCCGGAAGACAGTCCCCCCCAGGATGTTCCGGATAGTTCCATTGGGACTTTTCCACATCTTCTTCAGCTTGAACTCTGTGAGGACAGAGATAAAGTGGTCCCACTGCAGCTGCCACCTTTGAACCAGAATTTGAACCCCAAGCAACAACACAGCCAGATGGCGGTCCTAAAATTCTTCACGAGGGAGGCAGTGGAGTCTAGAGTGCAAATGTGTGGGCTCTGGAGTCTGCCAATTTTTTTTTTTTTTTTTTTTTGAGACGGAGTTTTGCTCTTATTGCCCACGCTGGAGCGCAATGGCGCGATCTCAGCTCACCACAACCTTCGCCTCCCGGGTTCAAGCAGTTCTCCTGCCTCAGCCTCCCGAGTAGCTAGGATTACAGGCATGTGCCACCACACCCAGCTAATTTTGTATTTTTAGAAGAGATGGCCTCAGCCTCCCGAATAGCTGGGATTACAGGCATGTGCCACCACACCCAGCTAATTTTGTATTTTTAGGAGAGATGGGGTTTCTCCATGTTGGTCAGGCTGGTCTCAACCTCCCAACCTCAGGTGATCTGCCTGGCTCAGCCTCCCAAAGTGCTGGGATTACAGGTGTGAGCCAAGTCTGCCAATTTTAATGGTGAGGCTTACAAAAGTGACTCAACTGAAGCTGTAAAAGAGAATTACTGGAAAAATACCGAGCCTACGTGTTGTCATAAGGACTAAATGAGCTCGTGTGTAAAGGGCCTAGAACAGTGCCCGGTCCATGCTAAGTGCTCTGTTGGCCATTATGATTCCCACATCACACATGGAGGGAGTGCAGTCCGGGAGAAGGGCTTGTCTGACGAAGCCTGACAACACACTGCCCCCCCCGCATGCTCCAGTCCTGGCCCCAACGCCGCCCCAGTTCCTAAGGCTGTGACCCTCTCCTGCCTTGTCCATAAATGGGGATACATAACTCCCAGGGTTCAGGCGAAATGAAGAGCTCAGCACTCAAATGATCCCAGTGCTGTGGGTCAGGCATGCCCTGCAGGACAGGGGCAGGCCTGGGGAGTTTGCAGATGTATCTTGAGTGCTTCCCACCAGCTCCCTCTGACTGTGGAAAGTAGGAAAAGAGAGCTCAGAAAACTCCTCAATCATCCTTTCTCGAATTATCCAAACCTAGCCTCTCTGCCCACACACTGCTGTCTCTTCATGGAACCCTCGAGAGCGGCCCCAACAGCGAAGGACCAGAAGCCAGTCCAGGCCTGGTGGGGGCACCTCTCAGGGATCCTGCATAACCATGGGGACGGAGCAGACCTGCAAGGCCAAGCTAGCGGCAGGAGGGCAACAGCGATGTTCCCCCAGAGGCTGTTGAGGCTCTGAAGGACACAGGCCTTACACACAGCACTCCTCTGCACAATCTCTCTGCAAACCTGCCTGCAAGATTGTCCATGCCAGAATGGACTGCTGCCCAAAGAAGCCATCATTACTGTGACTACATCAGCATTACCTTCCTCCTCCTCCTCCTCAGCCCTGTCACTAATGACATCTACCACTGTCAGAGCCCTAGAGTGCAGCAGAAACATCACTGTCCTGGGAGATGGAAGACGTAGATTCTGTCCTCAGCTCTGCTGTGCCCTAACTGTGGAACCTGAGGCCAGCCCCTTTCCCATGCCTGCCCCAGCCTCATCAACAGTGACCTCTGAGGCCCCACTGTCCACCAGGCACACACAGGGAGACTAGCCTCAGGTGCAGTTGGCCTCAGGAAAGCCCCAGCTCTACAGCCTCCCAACCTCCTAGTCCCGAGATGAGTGACATGGCCAACTGCCCCACCCCAAGTCTGGAGAGGCAGGTGGGAGAAGCCTGTGACCCTCCCTGGCCCGCCCACCTCCACACCCTCGCACCTTCCACACGGGCCTCATCAGGGGTGATGGTGGCACACTTGACAGCCACACTGTACTTCTGGGTGGCCAATGCAGAGTCAATGGTGACCTGGTCATCGGTCTGGTCACGGTTTGGGAGCCCGAGGTCAAAATACTTTAGCTGGATGTCCACGTGGGGCAGGATGAGCTGGGGACAGAGGGTCAGAGCAAGGCGTCACCCCAGCGATTCAGGGACACGACAACAAAGGGCAGGATAGGAAGTCTGCAGGCCACGGCAGGAGACAGTCAGAACAGGGATGAGTGGAGGGGCGCAGCAGAAAGCTGGAGTCAGCCATTTCTCAGTGGGGCCTGGCCAGAGCTGGCAGAGGCTGGGGCTCTGGAGAGAGGTCGGCAGGCCAGGCTGCAGCCTTTTGGAGGGTTCTTCCCCCATTGTGCCTATCTGCCTGCCTCACACAGCCCACCGACTCAGCCAAAGCCCAACCCCAAGTGCATCTAGATTTCTCCACACAACTGGTCTCCTCCTCTCCTCAAGTGCTTTGAGATCTGACAATCGGAAGTGGCAGTTCTCAACCTGTGTCCCATGAACGCACACACAGTGTGGCGCCTTCACAAGGACTACATGCTCTCCTGGACATACACAGACCACGGCAACTTTGGAGACGCCAAGCAGCCATGCTGGGACCCCTTTGCCAGGGCGGCACACCACAGCTGCAGGCCGGGGCACTGCCCTGCACACCAGCCCTGTTCCCCTTTCACTCCTTTTCAAGAAGTGAGGTAAAATGTAGGGGATCAAGACGGAAATGATACAGGATTAACCTTGAAGCTGCTCAAAGTTGACACAACATGTGGGATTTGGCACCAGCACAACACAGATTGCTGGGGACAGGCCCCTGCCTGACGACTTCCGAACAATTAGCGGACCAGATGTGAAAGAAGGGTAGACAGAGGGGAAGAAACCGCTGCTGCTGCCCAACCAGGACAACAGGGGAGTCCTAGGGACCTGCAGTCCAGAAGACCCTGTGGGACAGAACACTCCCTGGCCAGCCCACCGGAAGAGCCACCCACTTCGGGAGGGGGCACTACCTTCTCCTTGATGAACTGCCAGATAATACGGGTCATCTCATCACCATCCATCTCCACCACAGGCTTTGCCACCTTGATCCTTTTGTCAGCATCTAGAAGCGGGGACACACAGTGCATCATGCCCCTGGGGAGGCTGGAGTGGGGGGACCTCTCCTCCCGGCCAGGCCCACCCTTCACCAGGAGACGGTGGCAGAAAGCCAGGGCTCCAACTGCCCAGCGTCCACTCCCCCGTCTGCAAATCAGCTCCCTGACTGCTTAGAGCAGGGGCCCCCAACTCCCAGGCCATGGACTAGTACCGTGGGCTCTGGAGAGAGGTCAGCAAACCAGGCCACAGCCTTTAATGCAGGTACATGGACTGTTAGGAACTGGGCCACACAGCAGGAGGAGAGCAGCAGGCGAGTGAGCACTACCACCTGAGCTCATGCCTGGGAACTGCGCACGCAAGGGATCTAGGTTGCGTGCTCCTTATGAGAATCTAATGCGTGATGATGTCACTGTCTCCCAGCACCTCCAGATGGGACTGTCTAGTTGCAGGAAAACAAGCTCAGGGCTCCCCCCGATTGTACATTATGGTGAGCTGTATAATTTTTTCATTATATATTACAATGTAATAATAATAGAAATAAAGTGCACAATAAACGTAATACACCTGAATCATCCCAAAACCATCCCCGCTGCCCACCACCCTGCTACCCATGGAAAAATTGTCTTCCATGAAACTGGCCCCTGGTGCCAAAAAGTTTGGTAACTGCTGGTTTAGAGCACCTGGATCCATCCTCACTTACTTCCTTTCCTTTCCTTCCTTCCTTCCTGTCCTTCAGTCCTTCCTTTCTCTCTCTCTCTCTCTCTCTTTCTTGGCAGGGTCCTGTTCTGTTGATCAGGCTGGAATGCACTGATGCCATCATAGCTTACTGCAGCAGCAACCTCCTGGCCTCAAGTGATCCTCCGACCACAGCCTCCCACGTTGCTGGGACTACAGGCGCATGCCACCACACCCAGCTATTTTTAATTTTTTTTTTTTTTTTTTGAGACAGTTTCACTATTGTCCCCCAGGGTGGATGGAATACAGTGGCACGATCTTAGCCCACTGCAACCTCCACCTCCCAAGTTAAAGTGATTCTCGGGCCTCTGCCTCCCAAGTAGCTGGGATTTCAGGTGTGTACCACCACACCTGGCTAATTTTTTTATTTTTAGTAGAGACAGGGTTTCACCATGTTGGCCAGGCTGGTCTCAAACTCCTGACCTCAAGTGATCCACCTGCCTCGACCCCCGCAAAGTGCTAGGATTACAGGCGTGAGCCACTGCACCAGCCTAATTTTTAAGTTTTTGTGTGTGTGTGTGTGTGTGGAGATGGAGTCTTGCCCTGTTGCCCAAGCTGGCTGGACTCCCCACCCCACCCCTACTTTAATCTGGCTAGGTAGAACTACCCAAAAACATGCCCAGCCCACCAGTGGCCAAGAGGGTGGGGGCCAGCCTGGCCAGTCAGATCCTCTCCCCCTGGAATATGAAGGCAAAGGAGATCAACACAAAGAACGCCGGCTAGCTGCGGCTGCCTCATCCAGCACCAAATCAGCAAGAGGTTGTCCAGGGGCTCCTGCCATCTAGTTCCTAAGGAGGGCCTGGGCTCCCCTTCTATGTATTTACTTATTGTATAGAGACAGGGTCTCTTTAGTTCTCTATGTTGCCCAGGCCAGGCTCAGACTCTGGGGCTCAAGCAATCAATCCTTGCACCTCAGCCTCCTTAGTAGCTGGGGCTACACGCCCATGCCTAGATATTTCTTTTGTCCAAGACTTAGTTCTTTACAGTTTTCCCTGCAATTCTATGAGCTACCCTGTGTAGCTCATAATAAAATCCTCTCCAAGTTAACCAGTCACTTTGTCTGTTGCTTGCAACCCAAGAGCCCTTAACTAACTTGCAGTGATAAAGGAAATGGTATCTAGATAGGTAGTGAGTGCCTACTATGTGCCTTACAGGGTACCAATGCTATATAATGTGATTCCATTTAATCCCAAAAATAACCCCAAGAAGGTATCATTACCTCCATTTTATTTATTTATTTATTTTTATTTTTATTTTTTGTGACAGAGTCTTTGCTCTGTCGCCCAGGCTGGAATGCAATGGCATGATCTCGGCTCACTGCAACCTCCGCCCACCTCCCACGTTTAAGCGATTCTCCTGTCTCAGCTTCCCGAGGAGCTGGGATTACAGGCACATGCCAACAGGTCCAGCTAATTTTTGTATTTTTAGTAGAGAGGGGGTTTTGCCATGTTGGCCAGGCTGGTCTTGAACTCCTAACCTCAGGTGATCCTCCTGCCTTGGCCTCCCAAAGTGCTGGGATTACAGGCGTGAGCCACCACACTTGGCCATTATCTCCATTTTAAATGTGGGAAACTGAGGCTCAGAGAGGTTAACAGCTTACTGCCCAAGGTTACAGAGCTTGAAAACAGCAGAGCCACGAGGACTGACCTTATTCAACAGGAAGGACAGGCTTACAGCACCTGCGAATGGAACTCTGAACCCTTGATCCCAGTCAACACAGGTCGGTCAGTCCTACCAGAGAAGCATCAAAGGACTCAATGAGGGACTGATCGGAGGTCCAAGGAGACAATGGAGGGTAGGGAGCAGGAGATGCTACTGAAGGAGAGTCTGACTTGCAGGAAAACCCAACAGTCTGGTAAGTGCATTTCAAAGAAAGCTCAGGAACTGGCCACCTAACAATGAATCAGTACAGCTGCCTTGGACAAGGTTTGTTGAACCTCAACCTGCAGCAGACAGGGGCACCGGAGCACCAGCCTGCTCCTCTGCCCACAACCTGGGAAGAAGCAGCAACTGCAGAGCAGGGAACAAGATCTACTAAAACTTCAGTCACAGGGAAATCTCACCAGCTCGGAACAGGATGGCTGAGAGCTGTGCCCTTCCCCCAAAGCAGCATTCCTCAGCCTCACTTACAACCTGCTTACTCTTGTGTTACACACAGTCCTTAGAAACGTAGTGATGTGTCTTCCAGCTCCACTCTAGATTAGACACAGCAAATGAAGGGAAGAGAATGCTTATTTGAAAACACTGGGTTGGGGCTGGGTGCAATGGCTCATGCCTGTAATCCTAGCACTTTGGGAGGCTGAGGCAGGTGGATCACTGAAGGTAAGGAGTTCAAAACCAGCCTGGCCAACATGGTGAAACTCCATCTGTACTAAAAATACAAAAATCAGTTGGGCGTGGTGGCATGTGCCTGTAATCCCAGCTACCGGGGAGGCTGAGGCAGGAGAATCGCTTGAACCCAGGAGGCGGAGGTTGCAATGAGCCAAGATCACACCACTGCACTCCAGCCTGGGCAACAGAGCGAGATTCCGTCAAAAAGAAAAGAAAGAAAAGAAAAGAAAAAGAAAAGAGTCGGAAGATCTGACAACTGCTAAGTTGACAAGGGACAGAATACCTGTGAAAAGCAGGCCTAGAAACCACCACAGCACATTTAAAACAAAAGTGACTAAAGCCTAACAGACCTCAAACAACTCACTTTCCAAAGATACGCAGAGGTGTTTTTTTTTTTTTAATCTAAAAATAATCTTAGAGATCATTTAGGGGGAATAATGAGACTCAGAGAGTGTGGTCTGCATCAGAGGCAAGATAGAACCCAGGTCCCTGACCCAAATGCGGTCTCTGGAAGACCTGTGGGTCAGATGTAGGAACGCAGAACACAAACACAGCCTTGAACTGTTGCATTCCCTAGAGAACAAAAGGTGGCTGGCTGCTGCTGACTCTGCCACCTTTCCCAAGATGCGATGGGGATTTTGAACCCAATCTACAATATTCTTTCACTTTTCTCTGAAGCTTGAGTGGAAAGAGCTGCAGAACCTGCAGAAAGTCTGTTGAGCTGTTGCAGAGCTAGTTTAGTTCTGGGGAGCATCTCCTATGAGTTCATTTGAGGACAGCTAATCAAATTTGTTTAAAAAAAATGAACTATCATAATCTGGAGCCCTAAGAAGAGATTCACTTGGGACCAGTTTTACAGGTTTCAGCCTCAGCCTGGGCTCCACAGTTGGGCTTCAGGCAGGCATAGCTAGGAGAGTTCAAGGTCAAGATCAAAGACCTGGTGTGTCAACCCTCAGGGACCATGGGACCTGCTTATTTACTCACCGGCAAGTGCTAACTAAGCACTTATCCAGTACCCCACTGGGATACTGAAATGCCTAAAACACATGAGCCGAGGCCAGCATAGTCTTGTTCTGCCTGTTCCAGGTAGTGGTTTTTTAAAAAAAATCTTAATTGGTGACCAAGTTTTAAAAATCAGTAAATCTCAACAATAAAACAAATAACTCCTTGTTAACATGGACAAAAGACTGGCTGGGCGCCGTGGCTCACACCTGTAATCCCAACAGTTTGGGAGCCCAAGGTGGGCAGATCACTTGAGGTCAGGAGTTCAAGACCAGCCTGGCCACAATGGTGAAACTCTGTCTCTACTAAAAATAGAAAAAAAAATTAGCCTGGTGTGGTGACACACACCTGTAGTCCCAGCTATTTGGGAGGCTGAGGCAGAAGAACTGCTTGAACCCAGGAGATGGAGGTTGCAGTGAACAGAGATCACGCCACTGCACTCCAGCCTGGGTAACAGGAAATAAATATAATGGACAAAAGACTTAAATAGACATTTCAAGTCCAAAGATGATATACAAATGGCCAACAAGCACATGAAAAGATGCTCAACATCACTAATCATTAGGGAAATGCAAATCAAAACCATAATGAGATATCACCCCACTATCCCCTCATAACCACTAAAATAGCTACTATCAGAAAAAAAAAAAAAAAAACAGAAAATAAAGTGCTGGCAAGGATGTGGAGAAACTGGAACTCTTGTGCCCTGTTGGTGGGAATGTGAAATGGTGCAGCTGCTGTGGAAAACAGTATGGGTGTTCCTCGGCTAAAAGAAAAAGAATTACTATTATGATCCAGCAGTTCTGCTTCTGGATATACATCCAAAAAAAATTGAAAGTGGGATCTGAAAGAGATATATGTATGCCCATGTTCATAGCAGCAATGTTCACAATAGCAAAAGGTAGAAGCAACCCACGTGTCCATCACAGATGAATGGATAAAGACAATGTGATATAGTCCCCCCTTATCCAAGGTTTTATTTCCATGACGTCAGTTACCTCTGGTGTCAGTTACCCATAGTCAACGATAGTCCGAAAATAGTGAGTACAGCACAATATTTTAAGAGAGACTACATTCATGTAACTTTCATTATAGTATATTGTTATAACTGTTCTATTTTATTACTAGTTATTATTGCTAATCTCTTACTGTCCCTAATTCATAAATTAAACTTTATCATAGATCTGTATGTATAGGAAAAAACATAGTATCTACAGGCTCTGCAGTTTCAGGTATCCACTGGGGGCCTTGAAATGCATCCTCCAAGGATAAGGGGGACTACTGTATCTACAATGGAATATGATTCAGTCTTGAAAAGGGGGGAAATTCTGACACCTGCTACAAAGTGGATGAACCTGGGGGGCATTATGCTACATGAAATAAACCAGTCACAAAAGACAAATACCATATGATTCCACTTACATGAGGTACCTAGAATAGTCAAATTCATAGAAACAGAAAGTAAAATGGTGGTTGCCAGGGACTGGGGACCGGAAATGGGGAGGTGTTATTTAATGGGTAGACAGTTTCAGTTTTGCAAGGTGACAAAGTTCTGGTGATGGATGGTGGTAATGGTTGCACAACAGTGTGAATGTACTTAACAATACTGTACACTGAAAAATGATTAAGATGGTAAGTTTTATACATTTTTTACCAAAATAATAAAAATTTAAACCAGTCAAAAAAAAAAAAAATCAGGAGATTTTATATAAAAATCTAGATGTGCAGCAGGCACTCACTCATGGCAAGGATGGGCTGGGCTGAGGGGGGCCTCTCACTTCACTCCATGACAGCTAAGTGCCCTCCAGTGTGGCCCAGGGCACTGGAGTTTGAGACCCCTGTCTGCTGTTCAGCCTGTATGGTGGAGATACAGCCATGGTCTGCCCTTCTCTGGGAGACAAGTGGTGACAAGCTACCTGAAATACATGGAGCAGCAGTTAGGCCTCCCTGAAAACCTCTGAAGTGACAGCCACCGTGAATCTTCAGCTGATGCACAAACACTGGCCTCTTGGTGAGAGTGCAGGATGGAATGACACCGCTCACCAGAGGCCCATTAGGCCGACTCTCCTCCCTGTCTGGGGCTCCTAGCACCCAATACCAAGTAAGGATTTCAAAACCCATCCCTGGCTTCCTGCTGCTCCCAGCAGGAGGCTACAGGTCCAGTCACAGGCAGCCAGCCCCAGGCATAACTGCTCCCTCCACATTCCGACCCATATTCTCAGCAGAGAGGCTGCTCAGTCAGCATGTCCCAGCAAAGGATCAGAAGTGGGGAAAGGTTCCAATTCCTGGGGGCTCAAGAAGGCTGGACAGCAATTTTGTATAACTTATTTTATGTATGTATGTATGTATGTATTTATTGAGACGGAGTCTCACTCGTCGCCCACGCTGGAGGGCAGTGGCATGATCTTGGCTCACTGCAACCTCCACCTCCCAGGTTCAAGCAATTCTCCTGCCTCAGCCTCCTGAGTAGCTGGGATTACAGGCGCCTGCCACCACACTCAGCTAATTTTTGTATTTTTAGGAGAGATGGGGTTTCACCATGGTGGCCAAGTAGGTCTCGAACTGCTGGCCCCAAGTGATCCACCCGCCTCAGCCTCCCAAAGTCCTGGGAGCCACCCCACCCAGCCAGAACAGCCAATTTGGAACAAACTCTAGTAGTTTCCTTGGTGTCATCCTTCATTCCTTCTCTTCTCTCCTATCCATATCCAAACCACCAAAACCAGAAGCCACCCTCAGACAAGCCCATCCTCGCCATGAGTGAGTGCCTGCTGCGTATCTAAATCGTTATGTAAAATCTCCTGAACTGGAACCTTTCCCCACTACTGGCTCTTCCTTCAAAATATCCAGAATCCAACCACTTCTTCACCATCCCCAGTGCCACCATCCAGATCCAAGCCATCATCCTCTCTTGCCAGGTCATGAAGCTACAATGCTCCTGATAAGATGGAAATCAGATCACAGCACTTCTCTCAAAACCCTGCAAAGTAAAAGCCAACGTTCTCAAAAACGGCCTGTGAGCCCTCTACAGACCCTACTGCTGAACCTCATCCCGTCACTCAACCTGGTGCCTGCTGAGCCAGCCTTCACACCATCCTCTCTGCTCCTCCATCATGCCCCTGACACCTGCAAGTCCCTCTTCCCCTGCTTCCAGAAAATGGCCTGCTTCCTCCCCTCCTCAGCAATTCCTTCAGTGAGGACTTTTCTGGCTGCCCTATCCAAACTTTTGTGCACATACCTTTCTTGTCTTTTTCTCCTTAGCTCTTCTCGTTTTTGGGGGGGAGGGGAGGCAGGGTCTTGCTTTGTCACCCAGGGTAGAGTGCAGTGGCACAATCATACCTCACTGCAGCCTTGACCTCCTGGGCTCAAGTGATTCTCCTGAGTAGCTAGACTACAGACACGCGCCATTGTGCCTGGCTAATTTTATTTTTATTTTTGTAGAGACGGGGTCTCACTATATTGCCCAGGCTGGTCTGGAGCTCTCAGCCTCAAGCAATCCTCCCACCTCAGCCTCCCAAAATGCTGGGATTACAGGTGTGAGCCACAGTGCCTGGCCTTCCTTAGCTCTTGTACCCATATATCATGCTAGTCAACGTCTATCTTGTTTACTGTCTGCCCCTCCCACATCAGAGTTGGAGCTCCTAAGGGTTTTGAAAGAGTCTCTGCTGGTTTCATTTCCAGCTCTATCCCCAGCACCCGGCATGGTGTCTGGCACAAAGTAGGAGTACACTACTTTTGTCAAAGACATAAATAAAGGTCAAGTTGAAGTCAACGCCATCTGTGGTCAGGGCTGCCCTGCCCCTTACCTTCTGTTTCACTAGATGTGCTTCCTCCCCTCTCACTCATCTGGTGTGCATTGCCACACAGGGGCCAGTGAATTCTTACCAGCAGCCTGCACCAGATGTACACAGGTGGCATCTCTCACCAGCACTGGGCCCCATGCCCTGGAGAAGCTTACAACCTACAGTGTACTAATATTTGTAATCTGCTGGTATTTTTAACATGGGTTTACAGAGTATAAACCCCAGAGAAGGCCATAGACCCCAGCTTCCAGTAATCCGAGAGCAGTTTCCAGCACCTCATACCCTGAATGGAACCAGCCCAAGAGCCCTCAACTTCACACAGAAGATGTGGGAGCAGGCCTCAGCCATTCCAAAGAGGCTTTTCCTCAGTACCTACTAGGCCTAAACACAACCACCCAAATCAGCTCTGGCAGGGCAGCTAGGGCCTTATCTGACATGGCAGAAAGATCTGCACACTTAAGGGGCAAGAATTAAGAAATTTCTGGGTTAGGAGTGGAGTAAAGGAAGGTTAGATAAGTAATTCTCCCACTGGGCGGTTCACAGAACTGGCCCCCATTGCCCCAAGCTCTAACTTACCAGAAACATCACCAGCAGTCGCTGGAAGCCTATGGCGTTGCAAAATAGGAAAAGATGTATGCAGGAATTACCAGGCAGCAAAGACACGGGGCTCTTTTAGCCCAAAAATATTCTTTCCTTGTCATCAAGAGGAATGCCAAGTATTCTGTCTCCAGCTGTGTTGCCAGGTAACAAGCTGGCAGAGTCGCAACTGTATAGTCTGATGTCCAACTCAAAAACCAAGCAATTTCCCCATTCATAACCAACCCACATGGGGACTTCTAGAAGGACCCACAACTGACTGTTTTTTCTGCATCCAAATTCAGGACCCTTAAAAGGGGCTTTGTGTTCCTGTTTGTGTTGTGGTTTTTGTTTCTTTTTTTTACCATCAAGGCAGAAAAGAAGGGAGAATTAAAGGTTGTAGCTCACTTCCACCGTATTTTTGCTGAAGGTGGTGTGCTATATGGGAATCTTAGGGGCCTGGAACACTTGGAACCTGGGAGTTGCTGGGCTGATCCCTGAGACAGATTCCCAGAGGTGCAAAAGCAGACATGCCCCTTTCTCCTTGGCAGGGGAGGCAGGACTGGGGCCCAAGCCTCCCTACCCCCCAGCTCTAGTCAGCTGCTCCCACAATCCGGTTAACCATTACCTCCTCCGGCCAGGCCAGGGCCGGCGGGCTCCACCCCCTCTTCCTCACTCTCCTGGCTCACTGCAAGGGGCTCCTGGCCAGATTAGGATAGGGGTTTCCATGACAACAGGCATCAGACAGGGCCAAGGGACCTACAGTGTTCCCTGCCTTTTGTAGCTGTGTTGGGTAGCCAGGGTGAGGGGGCAGGCCGATGCCCACATGCCAGGCAAGGCAGCCTGCGTTGGTAACGGAGGCTCGGGCTAAGTCTTGCTTATCACGACCTGACTAGTCTTCTCTCCTAAGCAGGGAGCTAAGGGTACCCAGAAGCCGTGGGAACAATTCCGCAAAGTGACATTTTGCGCGGGCTGCCAGGTCTCTGCGGCGAGTGAGCCAGGAAGGGAGGGCATGTGCCTGCCAAGGCAGGTCAAGTCAAGGAGAGGCCCCAGGATGGAGCCTCAAGTGCAGCGATGAAGGCGAAGGGGTGGGGGTGGGGGCGGCCAAACAAAAGGGGAAAATTAAAAAGGACGCTCCTCCAGCTGTGTAAAAGGCTCCAAAAATAGCTGACGTGGGCCTGGTATCAGCGCGCGCCTGGCTGAAAAGGAAGGGGAAGTGCATGCCTCCCGCCTCCCAGTCTTTGTCTGAGCAGGGGCCGCGCCACGACCCTCCCTCTCGCCAGGGGAGCGCGCGGGGTGCTCCAGCCCCCAGCGGGTGCTAGTCTCGTTCCAGGGGCGCAGGGCGGGCAGGCCACCCTTCGGGTCCGGGACACTCTCAGGACCCCTTCCCGAAATATCTAGGGGCGCGCGACAGCCCCGAGCCCCCGCCCGCGCAGAACTGGCCGTCGCCCGGGCCACCAGTTGCCACCGTCCCTCAAGTCCCACCCCAGCGCCTGGCCCGGCCAGGAAGCGCCAGGCGGGGGAGCGCGGAGCGAAGCTGCCCCCCGGCCCTTTGAGCGCCCGACCCCGCCGTCCCCTGGCTGCGGGCTGGCTGGACGCACTCCCCGGCCCCAGCCTGGGAATCCGCCACGTCGCAGCTGGGGGCGCGCGCCCGCCTGGACCCTCCGCGCGGCACTCACAGTGGCGCCGCGGCTGCTCTTGCGAGGTAGGGGCTGTCAGGGCCGCCGGCGCCCAGGCCGGCCGCGAGCCTGAGGCTCTGCAGAGCGAGCGCACGACCCGCAGGTAGCCGGCCATCCCAAGCAGGAGAGCGAACGAGCAGGGCGGGAGAGGTCCGAGCGCGCGTCGCTCCTCCCAGCTGCCTTGCCGCGGGCTAACGCTGGGCCTGGCGGGCGCGGGCCGCGCGGACACCACCGGGGCGGGGCTGCCGGGCCCGCCGCCCCATTGGGCCTTGCCGGGGAGGAGGCGGGGCCAGAGCCTCCGACGCCTCCAGTGTCCCGCGGAAGCCGGGACCCAGCTGCCAGGCCCGGCGGGTGCTTCTCTGGGCGCCGCTGAAAGCCCGGCTCCGCAGGAGCTACAGGCGTGAGACCCACCGGGACCCGCTAGCGGAATCGGGGCTGGGTGATTAGCAGAACCGCTTGCGAGGCTGACCCTCTCCAGGATGCCCCATGTAAACCTGGATGTCAGTTACTGACGCTTTAGCTTAAACCCAAAGGTCAATCTGAGCGAACCCTTGCTTCCCTCGCCTGCAGGGCGGAACCTCCAAGGCGCATTAGCCCAGCACGGCTGCTGCATTCTTGAGCCAAGACCACCGGCACCTGCGCCTCCTCGAGTCCGCTGTCACGTCCAGCTGGTGTAGAGAGTTGAAATCCCACGATGGGCCGGGCGCGGTGGCTCACGCCTGTAATCCTAGAACTTTTGGGAGGTCGAGGCAGGCGGATCACTTGAGGTCGGGAGTTCGAGACCAGCTTGACTAACATAATGAAAACCCCATCGCTACTAAAAATACAAAAATTAGCCGGGCATGGTGGCGCGCCTGTAATCCCAGCTACTCTAGAGGCTGAGGCAGGAGAATCACTTGAACCTGGGAGGCAGAGGTTGCATTGAGCTGAGATCATGCCACTACACTCCAGCCTGGGCAACAGAGCGAGACTGAGTCTCAAAAACAAAAACAAACAAACAAAAAAAAACCGAAGAAAGAAATATAATTGGACCAGAAGGCCAATAACCTGAGTGGGGAAACCCAGCAAGGCCTGTCCATGTAGATTCTTGGCCTCTCTCTGCAGCATTCCTTCCTTCTGAGTATGGGGCAGGACTCTCTCTGGGATGGACGGGTCTTAGGACCTGCAAGCAAATGAGGTAGGTCAGATAATTTATTTATGGCCAGTTTTTACCCAGAAACGTGTGGGAGAAAGTTAGAGTAATATTTTTGGGTTCAATATCTGGCTTTGGGGGAGAAGGGCTCTGGTTTCTATGACCTGCATTGAGGAAGAAGGATTCTAGTTTCTATGGCTGGCCTCCGGGGAGAGTGAGGGGCCAAAGACAGGAGGGAGGGAGAGGGTCAGAGAGAGCTGCTCCTGAGGCCTGCATTTTGGGGTATTCTGAGACCCTAGAGTAATCAAGCAGCCACAGTAGACAACAGTTCCATTTTTTTCCTGTTTGCATAGAGAAGATGGTTTTTTGTTTTGTTTTTTTTTTGTTTGTTTTGTTTTTTTTTTTAATTAAAAGTAAAGATGGGGGGTCTCACTATGTTTATGTTGCCCAGGCTGGTCTCTAGCTGTTAAGCTCAGATGATCCTCCCGCCTAGGCCTCCCAAAGCACTGGGATTACCGGTGTGAGCCGTTGCATCTGGCCACAAAAGACGGTTGTAATTAGTTCTGCCACAAAGTTTCTTTCTTCATCTGTTTTCTTAAACTAAGACACTAGCTGAGGGCTGGGTTTTATTTGGAAAAATCTGACCTCTTTCCCTTCTCCACTTTCCCAGTCACACTAATTCATTCCAAATAGGAGCAACCTTTCTCTTCTGTGTTCTCAGCCCTCCCCTCCACTGCCTCACAGTCAACATTGCCAGGTGGAGCTGGGCCAGGAAGGTGACCTTCAACTAGTGACTTCAAAGCTCCCCTCACCGAGTCCTAGCCGGCAGAGCTACTGCTCTGGCCCTAGGATCCAGAAGGCTGAGCCCAAGGGAGGGCTGCTTTTGGGCCCCCCAGAGTCTGAGACCTCTGTCAGAGGCCTGCTCTTGGGCCAGCTTGTGCCAGAAAAGACCCCTTATCCCTTTGACTCTGTTCAGAATTCTGTTGCTCCAAACACAAGTAGAGACCATGGAAGCCTCTGGCATTTGACTTTCCTGCCAGCCTGGTATTATCAGGTGTCTGGATCTCAATGTCCACACCTGTAAACTGGAAGACTGGACCCCTGAAGACCCTTCTGGTTCAAACAATGAGACTTATGTATGTCAGCCACCCACACCACCACCTCTGAAATGGTGGTAATGAAATTACTGCCCTCCTCCCCCCACCAAGGACTTGCCCCTTCCTCTGCATGGTGGACTGGCATCTCAGAGGCCTGGCCAGAGGCAGCACTGTAGGTGTGTTCCAGAGTCTGGCCTTTACCTGCTGAGGGATCAGAGAGGGAGCACTTGTGTTCCTTGTAAGCACAGCAGCAGCTGGAGGCAATTGAAGCAAAATCTTTAAACTGCCTCTAACTGCCTGCCTCCCAACCCCCAGCTCCATGCCAGCCTTTCCCATACAATCCCTGTTTGGTGAGGCAGCTGATGCCAGCTCCATTGGCTCATAGAGGTTACCACAATTGCTCAATGTCGCACTGCTGGGAAGTAGTAAAACTCCAGTTCAAATCAATTCCAATCCTGTTTTTTTGGTTTTTTGTTTTTTTGGGTTTTTTTTTTCTAAGACAGGGTCTTACTCTGTTGCCCAGGCAGGAGTGCAATGGCGTGATCACGGCTCCCTGCAGCCTCAACCTCCCGGGCTCAAGTGATCCTCCCACCTTAGCCTCCTGAGTAGCTTGGACTACAAGAACATGCCACTATCACCATGCCTGGCTAATTTTTTTTCTATTACTTTTTTAAGGAGAAAGAGGGAGAAACTACAGCCCCTATTTATTGTGCTGGTCTGGAATTCCTGGTGATGGTAACTATTGGCCCTGAAAGCTGCTGCAGAGAAAGATGGTGTTTAAAGGAAAGGGGCTCAGATCCTCCGTTGGGGTCAGTGGAATTGAAAATTTCCACCCTTCCACATTTTCAATCAAACCCTAATTTGTCGTTGAATTTAGGTCATGTGCAAGTTCCCTGTGGAGGCACAAAAATTTGTATTACTCCGTCCCTACCCGCTGGGAGCCGGACACACATGTATACAATCACCATAAATGCAGGCACAAGAGGAAAGTGTCTGCTGGGTGTGGTGGCTCACGCCTGTAATACCAGCACTTTGGGAGGCCAAGGCAGGAGGATCCCTTGAACTCAGGAGTTTGAGACCAGCTTGGGCAGCAGAGTGAGACCTTAATCTCTATTTAAAAAAAAAAGAGAGAGAGAAAGAAGGTGTCCCAAGAGGAGTGTAGATGACACTTGAAGCATCTGGCAAGGAGAAAAACACCTCGGGTGCAGGAGCCCCTGGAGAGCCTGGGGAAGGAGCATCCATCTAGCTGCCTCTTCAAAGAGCTCTAAGGTCTGGGGGGACGCTGGACAGGACAGCTGGGAGTGGTCAGGGACTCACATTTCTTTTTCTTTTTTCTTTGGAGACAGAGTCTTGCTCTGTTGCCCAGGCTGGCGTGCAATGGTGGGATCTCGGCTCTTTGCAACCTCTGCCTCCCAGGTTCAAGCAATTCTCCTGTCTCAGCCTCTCAAGTAGCTAGGATTACAGGTACGCACCACCACGCCCAACTAATTTTTGTATTTTGAGTAGAGACGGGGGTTTCACCATGTTGGCCAGGCTGGTCTTGAACTCCTGACTTCAGGTGATCAGCCCGCTTTGGCCTCCCAAAATGCTGGGATTACAGGCATGAGCCACCGTGCCCAGCCTCCTTTTTTTTTTTTGAGATAGGCTGGAGTGCAGCAGTGTGATCTCGGCTCATTGCAACCTCCGCCTCCCAGGTTCAAGTGATTCTCTTGCTTCAGTCTCCCAAGTAGCTGGAATTACAGGCACAAGCCACTGCGCCAGCCTTTTTCTTTCTTTTCTTTCTTTTTTTTGAGACAGGGTCTCACTCTGTTGCCCATGCTGGAGTGCAATGGTGCAGTGGTGCAATCTCAGCTCACTGCAGCCTCGACCTCCCGGGCTCAAGTGATTCTCCCACCTCAGTTTCCTGAGTAGCTGGGACTACAGGTGCATGCCTGGCTAATTTTTGTATTTTATGTAGAGACAGGGTTTCGGCATGTTTCCCAGGCTGTTCTGGAACTCCTGGGCTCAAGTGATCCTCCCACCTTGGCCTCCCAAAGTGCTGGCATTACAGGAGTGAATCCCGCGGGTACTCACATTTCATCCAGCCAACACTCCAGGACATTCATTTTGTGGTGTGCAATAGACAGACGGTAACATCTGGCAACAGTGGTGAGAGGGTATTGGGATCGAGCCTGGGGAAGGGAGACGAGTTCCTGAGCCAGGGACAGGCCTGACACAGGGTGCTGGCGGAATCCCCAAGAGAGGCAGGACTCCAGAGATGGTGTAGAAGAGATAGAATCAGCAGGAATTGTAGCTGGTTGGACAAGGGGCATGGCCGGGGGAGGAGTCAGAGTGACTCAGACTTCCATCCCTGGGGCTGGAAGAATGGCACAGCCATTATTAGAAATTGGAGAATAGGAGGAGGAGAGAGTTGTGGGAGAGGTGTTGACAGCAGAGCTATTTATGGTCATCTCCAAAGTTATTTCCCTGCCAGCTGTCTGTGTCCCCTCCCCCACCCAATCTGCCCTACCTGCTGCTTCCAGCACTGTCCTCCTAAAGCCCAATCCTGAGCAGCTACTCCACAGCTCAGATACCCACAGGAGCTTCCCACGCCATACACAATCAACTCTGAACAGCTTCTAACAGTCCATGGCCTCCACCTCCCTCTCCTCTCTTCTCTTCTGCTATTTCCCCCTCCCTAGGATCCCTAAATGTAACATTCTCCTGAATTGTCACTGCCTCTGTGCCCTTGCATTGTGCCCTCACTCCACCAAACAGGTTCTCTACTGCCCACAGCCGGACCCAACTCACACACTTGGTGGCTGCTATGGACTGAATTTTTTTTCTTTCTTTCTTTTTTTTTTTTTTTAGATGGAGTCTCACTCTGTCACCCAGTCTGGAGTACAGTGACATGATCTCAGCTCACTGTGACCTCCACCTCCCAGGTTCAAGCAATTCTCCTGCCTCAGCCTCCTGAGTAGCTGAGATTACAGGTGTGCACCACCATGCCCAGGTAGTTTTTTTTTTTTTTTTTTTTTTGAGATGAAGTCTTGCTCTGTCGCCAGGTTGGAGTGCAGTGGCATGATCTCGACTCACTGCAACCTCTGCCTCCCAGCTTCAAGTGATTCTCCTGCCTCAGCCTCCTGAGTAGCTGGGACTACAGGCACCTGCCACCACACCCAGCTAATTTTTGTGTTTTTAGTAGAGATGGGATTTCACCATGTTGATCAGGCTGGTTTTGAACTCCTAAAGTGCTTCGGCCACCTCTACCTCCTAAAGTGCTGAGATTACAGGTGTGAGCCACTGTACCCAGCCAATTCTGTTTTTTAAGCCACCCAATCTGTGATATTTTTGTTATAGCATCCTGAACTAAGACAATGGCCAAGTCCAAGCCCACCTTCACAAGCCTGCACTGAGGGTAGGGTGCTACAGGGACAACAGCATTCATTTACCTGAGTCATCATGTAGGGTATCCAACCCCCCAGACCCCTCCAATAAAAGAGCACAAAATCTATTCTGATTTTAGCTTTGGAAAGTGGACATCAATGGGGTTGAGAAGCAAATTTGAAAGATTTTGAAATACTATTTAATTTCTTGAAATGTTCTCTCATTGCTTAAGTTAATCCTAAAAAATACTAATATTCTTAAAAATTCCTGATATTAATAAAACTAGGGAGCCAAGAGCCTTTTGCAGTGGCATGCACCTGTAATCCCAGCTACTGGGGAGGCTGAGGCAGGAGGATTGCTTGAGCCCAGGAGTTTGAGGCCAGCCTAAGCAACATAGCTTAATCCAGTTAAAAACCAGAGAGCCAGAGTTGGGGCCACAGGAAATGATTAAAAGCCATTAAAAAGAACCAGGTGCTGGCCAGGAGTGGTGGCTCATGCCTGTAATCCCAGCACTTTAGGAGGCCGAGATGGGTGGATCACGAGGTCAAGAGATCAAGACCACCCTGGCCAACATGGTAAAACCCCATCTCTACTGAAAAAAAAAAAAAAGAAAATTAGCCAGGTGTGGTGGTGGCACCTGTAGTCCCAGCTACTTGGGAGGCTAAGGCAGGAGAATCACTTGAACCTGGGAGGCGGAGGTTGCAGTGAGCCGAGATTGCTCCACTGCACTCCATCCAGCCTGTTGACAGAGCAAGACTCCATCTCAAAAAAAAAAAAAAAGAACCTGTTGCAACATTATCATATTGCAGCAGATTCCTAGAGTATACAGATTTCATCCAATTTGCAGAGATAATTTGTATGATTCAAGGTCTCATTGCCTGGGCAAGTCAGTAGTTAACCTCTCTGAGCCTCAGTTTCCTCATCTGCAAAATGTGGATAATAACAGCACCTACTCCTAGGGTAATTCTGAGAATTAAATGAACTCATGCAAATAAAATGCTTAGAATGGTACCTGGCACACATTGAGGGGATCTGCTGCTAGTGGTGTTAATATTATCAGATCATTCATGTCTTATGATGCACCAGTTTTTATTGTTGTTGGTTTTGTTTTGTTTTGAGACAGAGTCTTGCTCTGTCACCCAGGCTGGAGTGCAATGGCGTGCTCTCGGCTCACTGCAACCTCCACCTCCCAGGTTCAACCAATTCTCCTGTCTCAGCCTCCGGAGTAGCTGGGATTATAGGCATGTGCCACTATGCCTGGCTAAGTTTTTGTAAATTTTTTTTATGGGGTTTAGCCATGTTGGCCAGGCTGGTTTTGAACTCCTGACCTCAAATGATCCACCCGCCTTGGCCTCCCAAAGTGCTGAGATTACAGGTGTGAGCCACTGTACCTGGCCTACATGGCACCAGTTTACTGAGCCCCTGTGACATGCCAGTCCTAACCAAGGGATGGACAAGAGGGCATGTTCCTTTCCTGAGAGGACCTCAGTCCACTGAGAAACATGGGAAATGAATGTGTCAACAGATATTTCAAAACAGTGGATTAGCCAGGGATGATGGCTCATGCCTGTAATCCCAGCATTAAAGGAGGTCAAGAAGGGAGGATCGTTTAAGGCCAGGAGGTTGACACCGCAGCCATATTTGTGTCACCACCCTCCAGCATAGGTGGCAAAATAAGGCCCTGTCTCAAACAAGAAGAAGAAAGAATGAAAGAGAGAGAGAGGGGAGAGGGAGGGACGGAGGGAGGAAGGAGGAAAGGAAGGAAGGAAGGAAGGAAGGAAGGAAGGAAGGAAGGAAGGAAGGAAGGAAGGAAGGAAAAGGGGAAGGAGAAGGGGAAGGAAATGTAATGGTGGTTACATGTTATTACATTGTCACAACCCCCTAGAACTGTATAACACAATGAACCTTAACGTAAACTATGGACTATAGTTAATAATATATATCAATGTTTTTTCATCAATTGTAATAAGTATAACATGGGTAAAATATTAATAGGAGAGACTATGAAGGATGGGCTAGGGTAGTAGGATGGGTATTTGGAACTCTGTATTATTTTGCTCAATTAGTCTGTAAATCTAAAGTGTACTATTAATAAAAAACAAAATATTAATTATTTTTTATACTTTTTTTCAAAAGGCATTAACAATAATCTAATGGTGCAGGGCATTCCTTTTGAGCGAGGAAAGAAGAAGGTAAAATGATTTAAATAGTTATCCTTGTGAGATTTTGATTTGTGGTATGTTTATGAAGTGTTGGACAACGGGTGAGGGTGTTGGATTTGAGACATAGAATGAGGCCAGGCATGGTGGCTCACACCTGAAATCCCAGCACTTTGGGAGGCCAAGGTGGGAGGATTGGTTGAGGCCAGGTGTTTGAGACCAGCCTGGGCAACACAGCAAGATCCCACCTCTAAAAACAATAATAATTTAATTTAATGTAATGTAAAAAAATAAAAAGAATGGGCCGGGTGCGGTGGCTCATGCCTATAATCCCAGCACTTTGGGAGGCTGAGGCAGGTGGATCACCTGAGGTCAGGAGTTCGAGACCAGCCTGGCCAACATGGCGAAACCCTATCTCTACTGAAAGTACAAAAATTAGCTGGGTGTGGAGGCAGGCAACTGTAGTCCCAGCTACTCGGGAGGCTGAGGTAGGAGAATCGCTTGAACCCGGGAGGCAGAGGTTGCAATGAGCCAAGACTGCACCACTGTACTCCAACCTGGGCAAAAGAGTGAAACTCTGTCTCAAAAAATAATAAAAATAACAAAAAATAAAAATAAATTATTTAATTAAAAGAATGGAATAAAACATAAGGAAGACATCAAAAAAATAAAAAAAATGAGGTAGGTCAATATTTGTTGACATCAAAAGATGTTCTGAGTGCCAGGTGTGATGGCTAACACCTGTAATCCCAGCACTTTGGGAGGCTGAGGAGGGTAGATTGCTTGAGTCCAGGAGTTTGAGACCAGCCTGGGCAAAATGGTGAAACCTAGTCTCTACAAAAAATACAGAAATTAGCTGGGCATGGTGGAATGCACCTGTGGTCTCAGCTACTCGGGAGACTGAGGTGAGAGGATTGCTTGAACTCAGAGGCAGAGGTAGTAGTGAGCTGAGATCACACCATTGCACTACAGCCTGGGTGACAGAGTGAGAGAATGAGACCCTGTCTCAAAAAAAAAAAAAAAAAAAAAAAAAAGTTATATGATATAATACATAAAAGGAGAAAATTGCAGAGAAGTAACCATATGTACACACACACATGCGTGAAAAATTGAAGACACTTAAGCCAAAGAGTATGAGGGAGGGGTGGGATTACGCAGGACTCTCAATTTCTACTTTATACAGTTCTGTGGGGTTTGAATGTCATGTAACAAGCATCTATTACCTTTATAACCAGAAAAAAAAATTGAGATATATATTGTTTATTTTAAAAACAAACAGACACAGCCAGTCTCAGTATCACATGCCTGTAATTCCAGCTACTCAGGAAGTGGGAGGATTACCTGAGCCTGGGAGGCAGAGGTTGCAGTGAGCCGAGATCATACCACTGCACTCCAGCCTGGGCAACAGAGTGAGCCACTGTCTCAAAAAAAAAAAGATTTAAATGTAATACAGTACAAAATACTCATTATTTCAAATTCTACCTTGCAAGTAACTTTTAAGAAACTATCACTCGGCCGGGCGCGGTGGCTCAAGCCTGTAATCCCAGCACTTTGGGAGGCCGAGATGGGAGGATCACGAGGTCAGGAGATCGAGACCATCCTGGCTAACACGGTGAAACCCCATCTCTACTAAAAAATACAAAAAACTAGCCGGGCGACGTGGCGGGCGGCTGTAGTCCCAGCTACTTGGGAGGCTGAGGCAGGAGAAAGGCATAAACCCAGGAGGCGGGGCTTGCAGTGAGCTGAGATCAGGCCATTGCACTCCAGCCTGGGCGGCAGAGCGAGACTCCGTCTCAAAAAAAAAAAAAAAAAAAAAAAAAAAGAAACTATCACTCGTGCATTTTGTTACAGAAAATGAGTGCAGTCAGTTCTCTGTAACCAAAGGGGTCTGCATCCGTGGATTCAACTAACCATGCATGAAGAATATTCAGACAAAATATTGCTTCTGTATTGAACATGTACAGACTCTTTTTCTTATCATTTTTCCTAAACAATATAGTATAACAACTATACAGCTATTTACATTGTATTACATATTATAAATAATCTAGAGATAATTTAAAGTATACAGACAGGGCTGGGTGAGGTGGCTGATGCCTGTAATCCCAGCACTTTGGGAGGCCGAGGTGGGCGGATCACCTGAGGTCGGGAGTTTAACACCAGCCTGGCCAACATGGTGAAACCCCATCTCTACAAAAATACAAAAATTAGCCAGGCGTGATGGCGTGTGCCTGTAATTCCAGCTCCTCGGGAGGCTGAGGCGGGAGAATCACTTGAACCCAGGAGGCGGAGGTTGCAGTGAGCTGAGATCCTGCCACTGCACTCCAGCCTGGGCGACAGAGCAAGACTCCGTCTCTAAATAAATAAATAAATAAATAAAAGTATACATACAGATATTTGTTGGTCATATGTAAGTACTACACTATTTTATATCAGGGACTTGAGCATCCTGAGATTTTGGTATCCACAGGAGGTTCTGGATGAATCCTCTATGGATACCAAGGGACGGTTGTATCCTCAATATCTGAAAAAACTATGAAAATACTCCCCCCGCCCGCGTCCTTTTACAGCTGTGTGAGGATGGGTTTTCTTCATATGCTTCAACCCAAACAACATAACAGCAACATGAATGCAGAAGCAGCTATGAGAATCCAGCTACTTTCATTAGTCAGATATTGAGAGAATTGCAAAAATGTAAACAATGCAGTTCTTCTCATGAAGTTTTTTTGGAAACTGGTTATTTTAAAATAAATAAATATTTCTTTGTTTGTTTGTTTGTTTGTTTGTTTGTTTTGAGACGGAGTCTCCCTCTGTTGCCAGGCTGGAGTGCAATGGCGCGATCTCGACTCACTGCAACCTCTGTCTCCCGGGTTCAAGCAATTCTCCTACCTCAGCCTCCCGAGTAGCTGGGACTATAGGCATGTCCCACCACGCCCTGCTAATTTTTATATTTTTAGTAAAGACAGGGTTTCACTATGTTGGCCAGGATGGTCTTGATCTCCTGACCTTGTGATCTGCCCGCCTCAGCCTCCCAAAGTTCTGGGATTACAGGCGTGAGCCACCGCGCCCAGCCTAAATAAATATTTCTAAAACATATTCAATTTTAACTTTTAACTTAGTAAATATGGTTATATATAACCCATAAATGCAAAAGCTCTTTGGAATCCTCAAAAGCAGTGTATGTAAAAGGATGCCAATAAGACCACCTCTGCAAAACTTATAACGGTGAGAGAAATGCAATATAACTGACTTCATCTTGCTTCTAACCTCACAAGCTAACTGCCCTTGCTCATTCCCGGGCATAAGCCAAGCTAACTATGGGAAGAATTTTGTTTATAGTTTAACCTTAAAGCAAGGATTAGCCTGGCGCAGTGACTCAGGCCTGTAATCTAAGCACTTTGGGAGGCCGAGGCTGGAGGATCACTTGAGGCCAGGGGTTTGAGACCAGCCTGGGCAACAGAGTGAGACCCTGTTTCTACAAAAAAAAAAAAAGGAGAGAGAGAGAAAAGAAAGAAAAGAAAAGAAGGATGAGGTTGATAATAATCCTTTCCCAAAACTAACCCCCATCGTGTTTGGAACTGAAACTGCCTTTGTAAAGCTAATGAAAGACCTCGAGTTTAGAATCATGGGAGGGGTCTGAATTATGCTAAACTGTAGGCTTACTTGCTTTTCTATAATTGCTTACTGCTCAGAGGTCATATAGATTTCTAAGTAACTGCTGGAGGTCACAAGATTTGTAACTTCGCTAGTTGTTCCTATAGATAACATCACTATTGTAAACCTAAGGCTGGTCTGAGATATTTCTCACACTTTTGCATTCTGGCAGACCAAATGACTTCACTGAGACCCATGACCCACACCAAGAGACTGACTCCACCAGTCCTGTGACCCCACCCAGAAACTGACTTAGCACACCGAAACAGTTTAAACATTCCTATTATTTCATCCCCAGCCAATCAGCAGCACTAATTCCCTAGTTGTCCCCTGACTGTCAAATTGTCCTTAAAACCGTAGCCTCTGATTTCTTGATGAGATGGATTTGAAGAACATCTCCGGTCCTCCTTGCTCAGCACCCTATGATTATTAAACTCTTTCTCTACTGCAGCACCTTCTGTTTCAATATACTGGCTTTTTCTGTGCGGCAAGGAAGAAGAATCTGTTGGGTGGTAACACCGAAATAAACATTTGAGAATAATTATACTAGAACAGAGTAATTGCATCTCAACAAAAATGGAGGCCACATGATCATACACAAGATATTTAATATTTATACATGTCAAAAGACAAAATTACAATAAATTTATAATAAAGATCTCAATTGCCTTTACGTGTGATTCTAGAATCAGGCAACACTTAATTCCATAAAATAGAATAAAAGTGATATAATGAGCTGAGCAGAGAAGGTTGGCTTTTTTTTTTTTTTTTTTTTTAAGACAGGGTGTCTGTCACCCAGGCTGGAGTGCAGTGACACAATCACAGCTCACTTAAACCTCGATCTCCTGGGCTCAAGTGATCCTCCCACCTCAGCCTCCTCAGTACTCCCCAGTAGCTGGGACTACAGGCATGCAATACCATCATACGTGGTTGGTTTTTTTTTTCTTGGTAGAGATGAGGTCTTACTTTGTTGCCCAGGCTGGGCTTGAACTCCTGAGCTTAGGCAATCCTCCTGTCTCAGTCTCCCAAAGTGCTGGAATTACAGGCATGAGCCACCACACCTGGCCATGGAGACTGGCCCTATAGACAGAGAAGGGCTGAAGAAAGCAGATACAAAGAACAAAGAGTGCATTACAGTTGAGGCTTGAACAACACAGGTTTGGACTGTGCAGTTCATTTATTTGTAGATTTTCTTCTTTTTCTTTTCTTTTTTAGACTGAATCTCGCCCAGGCTGGATTACAGTAGTGCAAACTCAGCTCACTGCAACCTCCGCCTCCCAGGTTCAAGTGAATCTTGAACTAACACAAGAGAATCGCTTGAACCTGGGAGGTGGAGGTTGCAGTGAGCTGACATTGCACCATTGCACTACAGCCTGGGTGACAGAGTGAGACTCCATCTCCAAATAAATAAATTCATTAAAATAAAATCAAATTACTGTTTCTTGTAAGGCAGGGAAAGGAAGACAGAACAAAATAAAAGTAACTGATTAGTTAACAGCAGATTATTTTAGGCTACTTTTTTGTGTAAGGACTTTATTATATCAATTAAAGATTTAAACTGGTCTGTTTAGGAAATCCACTATCCCTTCCTTCTGATTTCTTCAAAGGTCAACCAACAGTTTAGTATGGGTGTGGTGAAAATGGAACTGTAGCGTGGGTGACTCCATTTTGATTTTCAATCTGGTCTGTTAGTGCAGGAACTTTGTCCAAAATAATGGGCTCCTATAATTTTTATTTAATATACTGTATAATATATAGTCCATATTAAGTTTCCTAAATTGTCCCAATAATTAATGTAAGCATATTTTAAATTACAAACACGTAGGATTTAGGAGCTCTCTTTTGATAGTGATTTTATATTTTATTGCACTAAGTCTTGCTAAAGAAAAAATGAAAAAAAAAAGAAAAAAAAGAAAAAATGATTCATGACACTTGTTAAAGATGGCAAGGCAGGTTTTATCCAAGGTGAGCTATGGTGATAGGTATAGGGACCTCTGTAATGTGGTCTTGTAGTGGGGGAGAGAGTGAACTCAATTCCAACTCCAACAAGAACAAGTGGGGATCTATAACCAAGGAGTCGGGGGTTGGGTGTCAGTGGATGGAAAACTAATACAAAGAAACATCGAGGATAAAAGCGCTTCTGTTCTGGCTAAACTGACTGGTAGCATTATTGCTGAAGGCAGGCCAGGGTGATAAGATATCAAGGGGGGTCAGATACCAAGGTTGAGACTGGCCTGTCTTTCTTTCCTTCTTTCCTTCTTTCTTTCTTTCTTTTTCTTTTTGAGACAAGGTCTCACTCTATCACCCAGGCTGGAGTGCAGTGGCACGTTCTCGGTTCACTGCAGCCTCGACTACCTGGGCTCAGGCGATACTCCTGCCTCAGCCTCTGAGTAGCTGAGACCACAGGCATGCGTCCTAATTTTTTTGTATTTTTTGTAGAAATGGGTTTTTGCCATGTTGCCCAGGCTGATCCACCCACCTTGGCCTCCCAAAGTGCTAGGATTACAGGCACAAGCCACAGTGCCTGGCCTAGATTTTGTTAAACTGACTTAGCAGGTCATTTGCTCAAACTGGATTCTACAAAGAAAGAGAGAGAACCTGAGGTCAGGCCTATGGAGGCGGAGGACTCAGTGGAGGCTGACTGAAGTTTTGGCCAAAGGGAAGTCTTTGTTAGTTTATAATATGTCCTCTTGAACATGTATTGACTCTTCTTTAGTGGTCCAATGTGTGGTCTAATGTGTAAGTTCCAGGTGTTTTTGTTTCGTTGTTGTTTGACATATGGTCTCATTCTATCACCCAGGCTAGAGTGTGGTGGCATGATCTCGGCTCACTGCAGCCTCGACCACCTGGACCCAGGCGATCGATCCTCCCACCTCAGCCTCCCAAAGTGCTGGGATTACAGGCGTGAGCCACTGCACCTGAACTTTGTGTTTTAAGAGATAGAGCCTTGCTATGTTGCCCAGGCTGGACTTGAATTCCTGGGCTCAATTAATCTTCCTGCCTCGGCCTCCCAAATGGCTGGAATTACAGGTTCATACCACCACACCCAGTTCTAGGTATTCCTTTATTTGTTTTTTATTTTATTTTATTATTATTCTTTTTTCTGAGATGGAGTCTTGCTCTGTTGCCCAGGGTAGAGTGCAGTGGCGTGATCTTGGCTCACTGCAACCTCTGCCTCCCAGGTTGAAGTGATTCTCCTGCCTAAGCCTCTGAGTAGCTAGGATTACAGGCATGAGCCACCATGCCCGGCTAATTTTTGTATTTTTAGTAGAGATGGGATTTGGCTATTTTGGCCAGGCTAGTCTTGAACTCATGACCTTAGGTGATCTGCCCACCTTGGCCTCCCAAAGTGCTGGGATTACAGGTGTGAGCTACCACGACCAGCCGAAAGTCTCTGTCTTTTATAAACATACTTACACTGTTCACATTTATGGAGATTGCTGAATATTTTTTACATTTCTATCTCTTTATTTTGCACTTTTTATTAGCCATGGTTTTCTTTTGCTTATCTATTTATTTATTTATTTTAGAGACAAGGTCTCACTCTGTTGGCCAGTTTGGAGTGTAGTGGTGTGACGATAGCTCACTGCAACTTCAAGCTTCTAGGTCAAGGGATCCTCCCCCCTCAGGCTCCCAAGTAGTCAGGACTATACACCCATGTTACCATGCCTGGCCTCCTTTTGCTTCTTTTTACATCCTTGTAAGCTTTCTATAGGATCAGCCAAGATTTCTTTATTCTCTTCTACCTCCCTTACTGGTATGGAAATGATATGTTCTATTTCTACCTGTTTAGTTTAAATTCAGACTTGGGAACCCACATCTATAATCTCAGTACTTTGGGAAGCTGAGGCAGGAGGATCACTTGAGGCCAGGAGTTTGAGACCAGCCTGGGCAACATAGCAAGACCCTATCTCTACCAAAATTGAAAAAATAATTAGCCAGATGTGATGGCACACACCTGTAGCTACTCAGGAGACTGAGGCAGGGAGATCCCTTGAGCTCAGAAGGTCAAGGCGGCGGTAAGCCATGATCACACCACTGCACTCTAGCCTGGGTGGCAGAGCAAGACTCTGTATCAAAAAGAAATAAAGAAAAAGAAAGAGAGAGAGAGAGAAAGAAAGAAGGTGGGAGGAGGGAGGGAGCGAAGGAAGGAAGGAAGGAAGGAAGGAAGGAAGGAAGGAGGGAAAAAGAAAAGAAAGAAAAGACAAGAGGGAAAGGAAGGAGAAATTAAATTCTTGACTTTACAAAGTTTAAAACTCATTTTATTTATCTTTCTTAAAATATGAGAAACTTAGATTATTTCTCTCCAGTTCTCCCATTTTTCATGTTATTAGTCCGTAATATTTTAGTTCCAGTGGGAGTTCTAAGCCTCCTCATTTTTTTTGTTCAAGTAGATTTATAAACATGTTTGCACCTTTCTTTCTTTTTTAATAGAGACAGGGGTCTTCCTATGTTGTCCAGGCTGGTCTCGAACTCCTAGGCTCTAAGGGATCTTCCCACCTCAGCTTCCCAAAAGTGCTGGGATTACAGGTGTGAGCTACCACACCCAGTCACGCCAGCTTCTTTACTCAGCATTGTGTCTTGAATTTCACTCCTGCCTCCTGGGTTCAATTTCCTAATAACCAAAAGGTGTCATTCAACAGGTCTTTTAACAAAAGCCTGTGAGTAATTAAGCTTTTCTGTTTCAACTTGTTTTATTTTACTCTCACCGCTAAGGTCTAAATGTCTCAGAATTCATGTGTTAAAATTTAATGGCTGGGCCAGGTGTGGTGGCTCACGCCTGTAATCCCAGCACTTTAGGAGGCCGAGGCAGGCAGATAACTTGAGGTCAGGAATTCAACACCAGCCAGGTTAACATGGCAAAATCCCATTTCTACTAAAAATACAAGAAAAAATTAGCCAGGCATCATGGCACACGCCTGTAATTGCAGGTACTCTGGAGGCTGAGGCAGGAGAATCGCTTGAACCTGGGAGGCAGAGGTTGCAGTGAGCCGAGATCATGCCACTGTACTCTAGCCTGGTCAACAAAGCGAGACTCCATCTCAAAAAAAATAAATTAATAAAAAATAAATTAATGGCCAATGAGATGGTATTAAGAGGTGAGGCCCTAAAGACTGAGACAGGAGAATCGCTTGAACCTGGGAGGCAGAGGTTGCAGTGAGCCAAGATCGCGCCTCTGTACTCCAGCCTGGGTGACAGAGCGAGACTCTGTCTCAAAAAAAAGAAAAGAGAAAACATAACATTACCAGCACCCCAGAAACCGTCCTTAAGTGTTCTCTTAGACATTATTTTTCCAAGTTCCCCAAAGGTCACTACTACTATCCTAACTTCTACTAAAATGATTGATTTTCTCATTTTATTTTATGTAAATAAAATCATACAGTATATACTCTGTTGTGTCTTTTTCTCCATATTACATCATAAAATTCATTCATGTTTTTGCATGTAGCTGTAATTCACTAATTCCGTTGCTACCTAAAATTGAATTTTATGAACCTGCCATAATTTTTTTCTACTATTTGCATTCTACTATTGATGAACATCAAGTGTTTACAGTTTGGGGCTATTACTAATGATGCTTCTATGAACGTTCTTACACTTATCTTCTGTACATATATACAAAATTCTGTGGGATAATACTTAGGAGTGAATTACTCGGTCATAGGCCATATACATACACATATAAAGTGTTTAGCTTTAATAGACACTGCCAATTTTTCAAATTGATTGTCTAATTTATATTCTACCAGCAAAGTATGAGAATTTCAGTTTCCCTACAGCGTCGATAACAGTTAGCATTGTAATTCTTTTCAGCTTTAGTTATTCTGGTGGGTATAGTGGGAGCTCAGTGTGATTTTTTTTTTTTTTTGAGACGGAGTCTTGCTCTGTCGCCCGGGCTGGAGTGCAGTGGCCGAATCTCAGCTCACTGCAAGCTCCGCCTCCCGGGTTT
>NW_016823089.1:162667-176006 GCF_001698545.2 Rhinopithecus bieti | reverse complement strand
TTTTTTTTTTTTTTTTTTTTTTTTGCCTTTTCTGTTATCTTCATGTCCTGGAATTCCTGATACAAAAAAATCAATGGATAGCCAATCAATAGCTTATGTTATTTTAATGTAAATTCTTGGTAGACCATTTAGGGACGGCTTCCCCTTTTTTCCTTTAAAACCCCATCTGTAACGACTGCTAATTGGAGCATTTATTCAGGGCAACTTGAATCTGTGCTCCTGGATTACAGTCCTCAACTTGGCCCAAATAAACTCTCTATTTTTATAAATGATTTTCCCTCGCTTTCTTCCTCTAGGTCAACATATCTTTTGTTTTTGTTTGTTTGTTTTTTGAGACAGAGTCTTGCTCTGTTGCCCAGGCTGGTGTGCAGTGGCATGATCTCAGCTCACTGAAACCTCTGCCTCCCAGGTTCAAGTGATTCTCCTGTCTCAGCCTCCTGAATAGCTGCGATTACAGGCATTTGTCACCACACCCAGCTAATTTTTGTATTTTTAGTAGAGACAGGATTTCACCATGTTGGCCAGGCTGGTCTCAAACTCCTGAACCTCAGGTGATCCACCTGTCTTGGCCTCCCAAAGTGTTGTGATTACAGGTGTGAGCCACCATGCTCAGCCAACGTATCTTTTATGTTTATTATTTATATGTTCTATGTAATAAATCTTTTCCTATCCCAAGATTGTGAAGGTATTCTCCTACAGTATCTTCTAGAAGACTTAAGCCTTTTTCAGAACTCCTATAGGCCAGGTGTGGTGGCTCACACCTGTAATCCCAACACTTTGGGAGGCTGAGGAGGGCGGATCACGAGGTCAGGAGATTGAGACCATCCTAACTAACACAGTGAAACCCCATCTCTACTAAAAACACAAAAAATCAGCCAGGCGTGGTGGCAGGTGCCTGTAGTCCCAGCTACTCGGGAGGCTGAGGCAGGAGAATGGTGTGAACCCAGGAGGTGGAGGTTGCAGTGAGCCAAGATCGCGCCATTGCACTCCAGCCTGGACGACAGAGTGAGACTCTATCTCAAAACAAACAAACAAACAAACAAAAAACTCCTATAATATCTTCCTAAAGTACAGAAGCTTTGGAATTTTAAAAAAATTTTACAATGATACCTATAATCCATCTAGAATTGATTTTTATTCACCCTGATTTCAGGTATGTTTAAATGTGAAAAACAATGTGTTCTCAAGAATTGATAAAATAGCTATTTTTTTTTTAGCCTTCATTTGTTACTTAATACTTTAGGGCATTTTTCTCTGCCATTAAATATTCTTCTACAAGATATTTTTAAATTGTAAATTGGCAAATTGCCATTGTATATGCTTATGGGTTACAAAGTGATGTTATGGGTCGAGCTCCAGTAATTTCAACACTTTGGGAAGCCAAGGTGGGAGGATTACTTGAGTTCAGGAATTCAAGACCAGCCTGGGCAATATTGTGAAACCCGCATCTCTTAAAAACAAAAAACAAAAACTAAAGTATGTTATGATTTATGAATACAATGTAGAAAAATTAAATCAAGCTAATTAACATATCTGTTACTTCAAATGCTTATAATTTTGGTAGTGAGAACATTTGAAATTTACACTTAGTGACTTCAAAATGTATAGCACATTATTATTTACTATATTCACCATGCTGTGCAATATATCTCAAAAAAAAAAAAAAAGAAAAAACTTATCCTTCTGTCTAATTGAGGATTTGTACCCTTTGACTATCATTTCTCCCAAGGTTTTTTTTTTTTTTTTTTTCACTAGAAGCATAATAGTCCATCATCTGCCTCTCCCTGGAGCAGGGGCTCTGGAATCAGTCAGGTTAATATTCTGTCCTCATCTCTTACGAACTATGTAACTTTTACCTTTTTTTTTGAGACAGAGTTTCACTCTTGTTGCCTCCCAGGCTGGAGTGCAATGGCTTGATCTCGGCTCACCACAACCTCCGCCTCCCAGGTTCAAGCGATCCTCTCCTGCCTCAGCCTCCCAAGTAGCTGGGATTATAGGCATGCACCACCACGCTTGGCTAATTCTGTATTTTTAGGAGAGACAGGGTTTCTCCATGTTGGTCAGTCTGGTCTCGAACTCCTGACCTCAGGTGATCTGCCCGCCTCAGCCTTCAAAAGTACTGGGATTACAGGTATGAGCCACCGTGCCTGGCCGAACTATGTAACTTTTGACAAGAATTTTACTCTCTTTAGCTCTTATGGGAGATGGCCAGGTCTTGAACTCAGTTAGTTTCATAGTTGGATCTCAACCCCTAATTGATTTAGAAGCCCTACATCAACTGAAATAGTGGATCATTAACTCTAGAACAGTCTTATTTACTCATAAAAGTCTCCTAGGCCGGGTGCGGTGGCTCAAGCCTGTAATCCCAGCACTTTGGGAGGCCGAGACGGGCGGATCACAAGGTCAGGAGATCGAGACCATCCTGGCTAACACGGTGAAACCCCGTCTCTACTAAAAAATACAGAAAACTAGCCGGGTGAGGTGGCGGGCGCCTGTAGTCCCAGCTACTCGGAGGCTGAGGCAGGAGAATGGCGTAAACCCGGGAAGCGGAGCTTGCAGTGAGCTGAGATCCGGCCACTGCACTCCAGCCTGGGCAACAGAGCGAAACTCCGTCTCAAAAAAAATAAAAAAAAAAAAAAAAAAAAAAAGTCTCCTAAAGACCTAGGATAGGCCACATTTGAGAGTCCAAAGTTTTATTGTCTGTGACTAAGAACAATAAAACTACATGAAACCATGCCCTGTGGTGTTTGAAAGCTGAAGTCAGGGTTGGCAGCATGAAAGAGTGGCAATTGAACCACTTAATTAAATTCCCTTATCAGATGATCAGACTATTGTTTATCAGTAGAGCTAGTGGTTAAGTGAGAGGCCTCCAACCTTGTCCTAGCCGGTTGCCTTGGGAGAGTTTCCAGATTTCTTTGTGGCTCACTTTATCATCATCTGTAGAATGGGCAGAGTAACAGCTTAGTACCAAACTCATGGTAATGTGCTGGTTAAAATATACTCAGCTGGCTGGGTGTGGTGGCTCATTCCTATAATTCCAGCACTTTGGGAGGCCAAGGTGGGTAGATCACCTGAGGTCAGTAGCTCGAGACCAGCATGACCAACATGGTGAAACCCCATCTCTACTAAAAATACAAAAATTAGCCAAGTGTAGTGGTGCACACCTGTAATCCCAGCTACTCAGGAGGCTGAGGCAGAAAAATTGCTTGAACCCAGGAGGCAGAGATTGCAGTAAGCTGAGATAGCACCATTGCACTCCAGCCTGGGCAACAAGAGCGAAACTCTGTCTCAAAAAGTAGTAATAATAAATAAATAATACTCAGCTGGCCGGGCGTGGTGGCTCATGCCTATAATCCCAGCACTTTGGGAGGCCAAGGAGGGTGGATCACTTGAGCTCAGCAGTTCAAGACCAGCCTGGCCAACGTGGTGAAACCTCTTCTCTACTAAAAATACAAAAATTAGCCTGACATGGTGCCATGTGCCTGTAATCCCAGCTACTTGGTAGGCTAAGGCAGAAGAATTGCTTGAACCCAGGAGGCAGAGGTTGCAGTGAGCCGAGACGGCGCCGCTGCCCTCCAGCCTAGGTGACAGAGCAAGATGCCATCTCGTGGGGAAAAAAGAAATCAGTTTGTCCAATGAGGTGCTGGTAAATGTTTAGCAACCAGTTCCAGTAGGATGTATGTGTGTGTATGTGTACTAACTTGTAGCATTTGCTGATTTCAGTAGTGTAAATATTTCCACCATGGCTAATTTCAAACTACCAACATGGCATCACTGAACAGAGTTGTATATTCCCATCTATGATATTTCCATCATATAGATGCAACAGACATAAATGTCCTCAAATGCACAGATACTAGTAAAAAATAGTAAAATAATTAGAAAGTGATGAGTTTGAGTCTTTTAATATAATCATAAGTTTATATAACTTAATTTTTAATAATGACTGTGTGTAACAACTGGCTTGCAAAATTATTGAGAATTTAACAACTGGGCTCTCATGAACCTGTACAAGCTGGCTCCAGACACCACTCCAGCCACCCCACGTGCCCTTTTGGATCCTGTGGAGTATAACCCAGGACCCGGCAACTGCACAAGTGCTCAGGGCAGCTTCAATATCCTTCTTAGGGACTCCTTCCTCTGGCAATTGTGTCCCCCTCCCCAAGGACACAGCCCCAGAGGTGACCTTTTCCCTTCCAGGCTCCAAGCTGTTTAACATTCTCATCTACCAGCACCTCTCCCCACTGCAGGGCGGCTATTTCAGGAATGCTGGGACATGCACGTAGGGCATCCTGGCCAGTCACTCACCGGCCAGCCACTTGCCGAATGCACCCCGTCAGGTGCTCGCAAGGTCATCCAGATGGCTAGAAAGAGAGCAGCAGCCTTAGGAAGGGGCTGCCTGCTCCTAGGCTCACAGCCCAGTGATACCTGCATTCTCGAATTAAGAATGCCTGGGCAAACAGACCCTAGAAGTCCACTGCCCTCATGTATTTGAAAACCTGAATCCAAACTACCATTTCTTAGTTTAATCTCACTCCTGTCCATTGCTTCTCTACCCCTGCAAGTGACAACAGAGACAGTCATAAATAATGTTGGCAACTTCACGCACGGGGTGCTTGCTCTAGAATTATCCTACTTAATCCTCATAACAACCCTATGAAGTAGGTACTATTTTTATCCCAGTTCCGTAGATGAGAAGTCCAGGACTTGGGGTGGTATATAGTCATATAGAAGGACTGTCTGGGGAACTCAAGTGTCTTATCAGTGTTTTTTCTTTTTTTTTTTTTTTTTTTGGTTTGAGATGGAGTTTTGCTCTTGTCGCCCAGGCTGGAGTGCAATGGTGCAATCTTGGCTCACTGCAACCTCCGCCTCCCAGATTCAAGTGATTCTCCCACCTCAGCCTCTCAAGTAGCTGGAATTACAGGCACCCACTACCATGCCCAGCTAATTTTTGTATTTTTAGTAGAGACAGAGTTTCACCATATTGGCCAGGCTGGTCTCAAACTCCTGACCTCAACCTCAGGTGATCCAACTACCTCGGCCTCCCAAAGTATTGGGATTACAGGCATGAGCCACTGTGCCTGGCCCATTTTTGTTTGTTTGTTTGTTTGTTTTTTTAGATGGAGTTTTCACTCTTGTTGCCCAGGCTGGGGTACAGTGTTACCATCTTGGCTCACTGCAATCTCTGCCTCCCAAGTCCAGGTGGTTCTCCTGCCTCAGCCTCCTAAGTGGTTGGGATTACAGGCACACGCCACCACACCCGGCTATTTTTATTATGATTATTTTTAGCAGAGATGGGGTTTCACCATGTTGGCCAGGCTGGTCTCGAACTCCTGACCTTGTGATCCGCCCACCTCAGACTCCAAAGTACTAGGATTACAGGCGGGAGCCACTGTGCCCAGCCTATCAGTGTTTTTTCTTTCTCCCTCACCTGTCTTCCTTTACACGGTATCCTTGGTTCATACGTGATTATTTTGCATATTTGACATGTTGCTTATTACTAAACATTCTCAACACAGAGGCAGTAGTAGAAGCCATGAGTCTGATAAGTTTGCTCAAGGAGAGAGTGTTCTATGAGGAGGGATCATTGACAAGACCCTGGAGGACATGAGGACCTAAGAGCCCCTAACAGGAGACAGAGAAGGAGCTGTCCCGCAAAGTGCGAGATGTCCCAGGAGAGAGGTGTCCAGGGGATGACTGTGGGGAGAAGCTACAAAGTGGACAAGTAAACGAGCACCAGAAGGTGTCCCAGGGATCTGGCAATCAAGAGGCCATCAGTGACCCGGGCAGGGTCTGTTTCTTCATTTCTTTGCCAGCGGGTGAGGAGGCTGTAGCGGGGAAGGCAGGAGACCCAATACGTGGGTGGAGGAAAGGTAGGGAGGTCGCCAAGTGGGGCCACCCAGTGTAGACTTCCCTTCCAAGAAGGAGAAGGAGGGAGAGAGACACTAGGTGGAAGGAGGGCTTTCGGGATTTGGGTTTCAGTTTTTGTTTTTTGTTTTTGTTTTTTAAAAAACACAGTTTCGGCAGGGCGCGGTGGCTCACACCTATAATCCCAGCACTTTGGGAGGCCCAGGTGGGAAGATCACTAGGTCAGGAGATCAAGACTACCCTGGCCAACATGGTGAAACCCCGTCTCTACTAAAATACAAAAAAAAAAAAAAAAATTGGGAGTGGTGGCACATGCCTATAGTACCAGCTACTCAGGAAACTGAGGCAGAGGAATTGCTTGAACCCAGGAGGCAGAGGTTGCAGTGAGCCGAGATCCCGCCACTGCACTCCAGCCTGGTGACAGAGCAAGACTATGTCTCAAAAACAAACAAAGAAACATAAACACAGTTTCACTCTGTCGCCTAGGCTGGCGTGCAATGGCACCATCTTGGCTCACTGCAACCTCCACCTCCCAGATTCAAGCAATTCTTGTACCTCAGCCTCCCAAGTAGCTGGGATTACAGGCACACGCCACCATGCCTGGCTATTTTTTGTATTAGTAGAGACAGGGTTTCACCGTGTTGGCCAGGCTGGTCTCGAACTCCTGACCTCAAGCGATCCACCTGCCTCAGCCTCCCAGTGTTGGGATTACAGGCGTGAGCCACCGCGCCCTGCCGAAACTGTTCTTTAAAAAACTAAACTAAGGCACTCTGCCTTAGTTTTAGTTTTGTTTTGTTTTAAGCTGGGAATGCCCTTAGCAAATTTCTATGCTGAGGAAAGGGAGCTAGCAGAGGTGAGGCTGAAGATGCCAGCAAGAGGACAGTGATGGCTGACACCACAGATGTGGAGGGATCCAAGTCCCAAACCAGAGAATACTATACTCCCCTCCCCTCCCGGTTTGGTGGGAGCTGCGTGGCTCCTGCCTGGCCGCCTGTATTTTCTCAAAGGAGGAGGCAGAGGGTGAGGGGATGAGTAGTTGGGGGACTGAGGGTAGTGGAGGAGGCATATAACAGCCAGTCTGAGAGGACAAGAGAAGGGGTTGCCAAGAGAAACAACTGAAATAGGAAGTGATACAGATGCTCCTCGATTCACAAGGAGCTACAGCCCCATAAACCCGTTGTATGTGGAAAATACATTTATTGTGGGCAGCACAGCAGACGGTCCCCTGACTGATAATGGTTGATTTCAGATGTTTCGACTATATGATGGTGTGAAAGCATTACACCTTTAGTAGAAACCATAACCCCATCGTAAGTCATAAGGAGTTCTTTGACTTAGGTTGGGGCTACATCCTAATAAACCAATCACAAAGTTGAAAAATCTGGAATGGAAGCATTGGAAGTCAGAGACCATCTGTACAGGTGCAGTGGGACCATCTCTGCAGGTGTCAGCGCCTCAGCAGCCGAGACTAGACTTGGCAGATGCTGGTTACAGGTTCTGTCTGCAGCCCATAAGCTTGTCCATCGTCTCCTTTTTTACTGCTTTTGCCACCAGAGAGGGACACTCTCGCTCCAGGTTCTGGGAACAGTTCACCATGGTCCCCCATTTAAAACCCCATGAGGCTGGACACAATGGCGCACACCTGTAGTCCTAGCTCAAGCAGGAGGATGGCTTGAGCCCAGGGGTTCTGGGCTGCAGTACACTATGCCAACTAGGTGTCCACACTATGTTCAGCATTAATATGGTGACCTCCCAGGAGCGGGGACCACCAGGTTGCTTAAAGAGGGGTGAACCGACCCAGGTCAGAAATGGAGCAGGTCAAAACTCCTGTGCTGATCAGTAGTGGGATTCTGCCTATGAATAGCCACTACACTCCAGCCTGGGCAACATAGTGAGACCCTGCCTCTAAAAAATAAAATAAATAAAAAAATTTTAAAAGGCTGGGCGCAGTGGCTCACACCAGTCAGCCCAGCACTTTGGAAGACTGAGGTGAGAGGATTACTTGAACCCAGGAGTTCGAGACCAGCCTGGCAACATGGTGAAACCCCATCTGTACAAAAGATAAAATTAGCCGGGTGTGGTGGTGCATGCCTGTAGTTCCAGCTACCCAGGAGGCTGAGGTGGGAGAATCACCTTGAGCCCGGGGAGGTAAAGGCTGCAGTGAGCAGTGATTGCACCACTGTACTCCATCTTGGGTGACAAAGTGAGACCCTGTCNATGGCTTGAGCCCAGGGGTTCTGGGCTGCAGTACACTATGCCAACTAGGTGTCCACACTATGTTCAGCATTAATATGGTGACCTCCCAGGAGCGGGGGACCACCAGGTTGCTTAAAGAGGGGTGAACCGACCCAGGTCAGAAATGGAGCAGGTCAAAACTCCTGTGCTGATCAGTAGTGGGATTCTGCCTATGAATAGCCACTACACTCCAGCCTGGGCAACATAGTGAGACCCTGCCTCTAAAAAATAAAATAAATAAAAAAATTTTAAAAAGGCTGGGCGCAGTGGCTCACACCAGTCAGCCCAGCACTTTGGAAGACTGAGGTGAGAGGATTACTTGAACCCAGGAGTTCGAGACCAGCCTGGCAACATGGTGAAACCCCATCTGTACAAAAGATAAAAATTAGCCGGGTGTGGTGGTGCATGCCTGTAGTTCCAGCTACCCAGGAGGCTGAGGTGGGAGAATCACCTTGAGCCCGGGGAGGTAAAGGCTGCAGTGAGCAGTGATTGCACCACTGTACTCCATCTTGGGTGACAAAGTGAGACCCTGTCTCAAAAAAAAAAAAAAAAAAAAAAAAAAAGCCCATGAGGATATCTCTGGATTTCTTTCTTCCTTTTCTTATGAATGGTGCTTTATCACCCTCACTGTGATGGTTAATATGAGTGTCAACTTGATTGGATTGAAGGATGCAAAGTATTGTTTATGGGTATGTCTGTGAGGACGCTGCCAGAGAGTAACATTTGAGTCATTGGACTGGGAGAGGCAGACACACCCTTGATCTGGGTGGGCACCCTCCAATGGGCTGCCAGCACAGCGAGAATAAAGTAGGTGGAAGGCGCGGAAGGAGCTGACATGCAGAGTCTTCCAGCCTTCATCTTTCTCCCGTGGTGCATGCTTCCTGCCCTCAGACATCATCCGGTTCTTCAGCCTTTCGACTCTTGGACCACACAGTGGTTTCCCAGGTGCTCTCCAGCCTTTGGCCACAGACTGAAGGCTGTGCTGTCAGCTTCCCTACTTTTGCAGTTCTGGGGACTGCGCCTCTACTGGCTTCTTTGCTCCTCAGCTTGCAGCCTATCATGGGACTTCACCTAGTGATGGTGTGAGTGGATTCTCCTTAATAAAGTCCCTTTCGACCACATACGGTGGCTCATGCCTGTAATCCCAGCACTTTGGGAAGCTGAGGCAGGCGGATCACCTGAGGTCAGGGGTTCAAGACCAGCCTGGCCAACATGGTGAAACCCTGTCTCTACAGAAATACAGAAATTAGCCAGGCATGATGGCGGGTGCCTGTAATCCCAGCTATTCAGGAGGCTGAGGTGGGAGAATCACTTGAACCCAGGAGATGGAGGTTGCAGTGAGCTGAGATTGCGCCATTGCACTCCAGCCTGGGTGACAGAGTGAGACTCAGTCTCAGAAAAATAAAAAATAGTAATAAAAAAAAACCTCTCTTTCATATATACATCTATCCTGTTAGTTCTGTCCCTCTAGAGAACCCTCACTAATCCACTCACTTTATTTTATTTTATTTTATTTTTTTTTTGAGACGGAGTCTCGCTCTGCCGCCCAGGCTGGAGTGCAGTGGCCAGATCTCAGCTCACTGCAAGCTCCGCCTCCCGGGTTCACGCCATTCTCCCGCCTCAGCCTCCGGAGTAGCTGGGACTATAGGCACCCGCCACCTCGCCCGGCTAGTTTTTTGTATTTTTTTAGTAGAGACGGGGTTTCACCGTATTAGCCAGGATGATCTCGATCTCCTGACCTCGTGATCCGCCCATCTCGGCCTCCCAAAGTGCTGGGATTACAGGCTTGAGCCACCGTGCCCGGCCTTCTTTTATTTATTTATTTATTTTTAGATGGCGTCTTGCTGTGTCACCCAGGCTGGAGTGCAGTGGTGCAAGCTGGGCTCACTGCAAGCTCCGCCTCCCGGGTTCACGTCATTCTCCTGCCTCAGCCTCCCATGTAGCTGGGACTACAGGCTCATGCCACCACGCCTCGCTAATTTACTGTATTTTTAGTAGAGACGGGGTTTCACCGTGTTAGCCAGGACAGTCTCGATCACCTGACCTTGTGATTCGCCTGCCTCAGCCTCCGAAAGTGCTAGGATTACAGGCGTGAGCCACCACACCCAGTGCCCACTCACTTTCTCAAGATCACTTAACATGTGTAGTAATCCCCCATGCAGAATAAGGAGGTTATTCATTTTGCCCAGAACAGAGCAGGACTTCCAGTTCCAGGTTAGTGATTATCCCATTTTGTCACAGGATGTACCACAAGATCTCCCGAGGCTTCCCCTTATTTGATCAAATAGAAAATACATTCCTAGAGGCCGGGGAATGGTGGCTCACACCTGTAATCCCAGCACTTTGGGAGGCCGAGGCAGGCGGATCACAAGGTCAGGAGTTTGAGACCAGCCTGGCCAACATAGTGAAACCCTATCTCTACTAAAAATACAAAAAATTAGCCGGGTGTGGTGGCGGGCACCTATAATCCCAGCTACATGGGAGGCTGAGGCAGGAGAATGGCTTGAACCTGGGAGGCAGAGGTTGCAGTGAGCAGAGATCACACCATTGCCCTCCAGCCTGGGTGACAATGCAAGACTGTCTCAAAAAACAAAAAAAGAAAATACATTCTTAGAATTGACCTCCCTGTAGTCAACATAGATGGAATTTATTGCAGACATTGGTCCTTTTCCCTTGAAAAAGATTTGTCTGTTCAATAATTTAGATCTGAGTTTCATTAGGAGGGAAATAGGTTTCCATTCTGATCTATCAGTAGTGATTGCATAGGAGCCCACCTGGAAAGAGTTCTGTGATCAACTAGTCAGGCCTGCCAAGGGCCAGGCAGTGGGACAGTTTAAGCTTGTGTGCTAAACACGGTGCTTCAGCCCTCAGTATCTGTGGGGGATTGGTTCCAGGACCTTCCTTGGGTGCCGAAATCCATACATGCTCAAGTCCCTGATATAAAATGGCTTAGTATTTGCATATAACTTACCCACATCCTCCCATATACTTTAAATCTCTAGATTTCACACATAATACCTAATACAATCTAAATGCTATGTAAATAGTTGTTACGTTGTATTGTTTGGGAGATGATGACAAGGAAAAAGGTACATGTTCAGTACAGGCACAATGTTTTTTTCAATTTTTTCCAATTTTTTTTTTTCTGGAGACAGGGTCTCACTCTGTCACCCAGCCTGGAGTGCAGTGGCACCAACAATAGTTCACTTGAACTCCTGAGCTCCAGCAGTTCTCTTACCTCAGCCTCCCTTGAGACTACAGGAATGCGCCACCATGCCTGGCTTTTTTTTTTTTTTTTTTTTTGTGGTAGAAATGGGGTCTTGCTATGTTGCCCAAGCTGGTCTCAAACTCCGGGCCTTAAGTAATCTTTCTGCCTCAGCTTCCCAAAGTGCTGACATCACAGGTGTGAGCCACTGTGCATGACCCTTCAGATATGTTTGTTTTATGCTTGGTTGAGTCCATGGATGCAGAATCCACAGATACAGCACCCACAGATACTGTCAGGCCTCTGAGCCCAAGTGAAGCCATCATGTCCCCTGTGACCGCACGTATACATCCAGATGGTCTGAAGCAACTGAAGATCCACAAAAGAAGTGAAAATAGCCTTAACTGATGACATTCCACCATTGTGATTTGTTCCTGCCCCACCCTGATACGATATATTCTCCCCCTCCCTTAAGAAGGTACTTTGTGGCCGGGCGCGGTGGCTCAAGCCTGTAATCCCAGCACTTTGGGAGGCCGAGACGGGCGGATCACGAGGTCAGGAGATCGAGACCATCCTGGCTAACACTGTGAAACCCCGTCTCTACTAAAAAATACAAAAAAACTAGCCGGGCCCTCGAGGTGGCGGGCGCCTGTAGTCCCAGCTAGTCCGGAGGCTGAGGCAGGAGAATGGCGTGAACCCAGGAGGCGGAGCTTGCAGTGAGCTGAGATCCGGCCACTGCACTCCAGCCCCGGCGACAGAGTGAGACTCTGTCTCAAAAAAAAAAGAAGGTACTTTGTAATATTTATTCTCCCCTGCCCTTAAGAATATACTTTGTACACCTATCCCAAACCTATAAGAACTAATGATAATCCCACCACCCTTTGCTGACTCCTTTTTTGGACTCAGCCCGCCTGCACCTAGGTGAAATAAACAACTTTATTGCTCACACAAAGCCTGTTGGTGGACTCTCTTCACAGGGACGCACGTGACATTTGGTGCTGTGACTCGGATTGGGGGACTTCCTTTGGGAGATCAATCCTCTGTCCTGCTCTTTGCTCCGTGAGAGAGATCCACCTATGACCTTGGGTCCTCAGACCAACCAGCCCAAGGAACATCTCACCAATTTTAAATCGGGTAAGCAGCCTCTTTTTACTCTCTTCTCCAATCTCTCTCACTATCCCTCAGCCTCTTTTTCCTTTCAATCTTGGTGCCATCCTTCAATCTCTCCCTTCTCTTAATTTCAGCTCTTTTCCTTTTCTAGTAGAGACAGAGGAGACACATTTTATCCGTGACCCCAAAACTCTGGCGCCAGTTACGGACTCAGGAAGACAGTCTTCCCTTAGTGTTTAATCACTGCGGGGATGTCTGCTTGATTATTCACCCACGTTTCAGAGGTGTCTGATCACTGCGGGGAAGCCTGCCTTGATCCTTCACCCTTAGTGGCAAGCACCACTTTCCTGGGGGGCAAGTACCCCCCACCCCTTCTCTCCATGTCTCTACCCTCTCTTTTCTCTGGGCTTGCCTCCTTCACTATGGGCAACCTTCCACCCTCCATTCCTCCTTCTTCTCCCTCAGTCTGGCAAGAACTTAAAACCTCTTCAACTCACACCTGACCTAAAACCTAAACCCCTTATTTTCTTCTGCAATGCCGCTTAACCCCAGTACAAACTCGACAATGGTTCCAAATAGCCAGAAAATGGCACTTTAGCCGGGCGCGGTGGCTCAAGCCTGTAATCCCAGCACTTTGGGAGGCCAAGACGGGCGGATCGCGAGGTCAGGAGATCGAGACCATTCTGGCTAACACGGTGAAACCCCGTCTCTACTAAAAAATACAAAACTAGCCGGGCAAGGTGGCGGGCGCCTGTAGTCCCAGCTACTCGGGAGGCTGAGGCAGGAGAATGGCATAAACCCGGGAGGCGGAGCTTGCAGTGAGCTGAGATCCGGCCACTGCACTCCAGCCTGGGCGACAGAGCGAGACTCCGTCTCAAAAAAAAAAAAAAAAAAAAAAAAAAAAAAAAAAAAAAAATGGCA